>NC_082661.1:93154738-93457769 GCF_025265405.1 Mesoplodon densirostris
AACTTTTTTGTTTTCTCTCCCTAGAAAAGTACTGGCGAAAATATCAATATGCTTCCAGATTTGTGCAGCTTGTAAGATCTAAATCTCCCAAAATCACTTATTTTACAAAATACGCTAAATGTGTTTTGATGGAGAATTCCCCTGGTGCTGATTTTGAGGTTTGGTTTTATGATGGTAAGTGCCATTTAGAAATGGTAATTTTTTTCCCTTTAGTTTGTAACATAGAAGTTGTGGGGTTTTTTGGTTTTTGTAAATTCAACACAGTGAGCTTTATTTATTTATTTTATTTATGGCTGCACTGCATGGCTTGCGGGGTCTCAGTTCCCCGACCAGGGATTGAACCGAGGCCACAGCAGTGAAAGCTCTGAATCCTAACCACTAGACCACCAGGGAACTCCCCAACACAGCGAGTTGTGTCTGTGTGTATGTGTGTGTGTGTGTGTGTGTGTATCCATACATAAAAATTATACAGCACAGTATACTCTATGTCAAATGTTAATCAAAATTTATATATACTTGCTTGTAAACAATTTATTCTCTAATATGTATATTAATTCTCTTTCCCCTTTTGGCTCCAGTTTAACAACATTCTGATTGATATTATAAAAAATAGCATGAAATAAACAATATCCTGTTTCTTACTAGAAATTTAAACGGACACATACCAAATTTTTAGAATAATAAATATCACAAAAGGATAAGGTTGAACCAGAGAATTTTATTTTATAAATCTATAAAGATGTTACTTTTTAATCTGTAAAGTTTCCTCCTTTAAGAGACACATACTACATACACTCACACAGTACACATAATTATAGCTGTCCTTCAGTTATGTTTTTGTATGAGAGTAGTGGTTTTTTAAAAATATAAAAGTATCAAACTTAAGCCAGTTATATGTGGAAAAGAAAAATGGCCTATATTTTTTGAATACTACTTTGAGAGCCTCATTTTATTAATGGCCAATAAGTGAATGTAAATGTTACCTTGATCTGGGAGTCATTATGTACTGGAGTGTGATAATGAATATAAATCTAGTAATATTTAAAGAAATAATAAAGGGTTTTCTGCTTAATTTTTAAGGAGCAAAGATACACAAAACAGAAGATTTAATTCAGGTGATCGAAAAGACTGGCAAATCTTACACCTTAAAAGGTGAAAGTGAAGTTAATAGCTTGAAAGAGGAAATAAAAATGTATATGAACCATGCTAATGAGGTATGTACCGACTTTTAGTAGGTTTTTTCTTACCAATTAATAATAATACAGATGACATAGACGAAGTAATGACAGAAAGCACTCTTTTGAAATAGGGCCACCGTATTTGTTTAGCACTGGAATCCATAATTTCAGAAGAGGAAAAGAAAAGTGGAAGTGCTTCCTTTTTCCCAATAATCGTAGGAAGGTAAATGTTTGAAAATTTATTAAATATGGCTAAAATGTGTAGAAATGTTTTTTTAAAAAAAACAGTTTAATGTTTACATTATGAACATTCTTTTGTTTTCTATAAATTGAAAGCTTTAAAGGAATGTATTTGACATATCTTTCTCCTTCAGAAAACTTAGTAGTACTAGTTCACCTAAGGCCTTAACACCTCCTCCTTCTGTGGATCCAAACTACCCAATGAGAGAGACACCATCTCTGAACAGAATGATCATAAATAGTGCAGCTTCTCCAGAACAGGCACCAATACTTAATCCTTCTGTAAGTAAATATATGTCACTTCTGTACTTTAAACTCTTCAATGATTGCCTAATGTCCTTGATATAAAACTAAAACACCCTACTGTGGCCTTACTATCACCTACCTACTTTTCCAGTCTCATCCTGAGCTACCCCACACTCTCTGTGCCTAGTTCCTTGATTAAGCCAAACTCTCAGGGCCTTTCCACATGCTGTTCACTTGACCTGGAACTCTTTTCCCAAACCTCTTAATGGCTAATTCTTTCTCATCTTTCAGGACTCAGTTTAAATATTACCTCAGCAAGGCCTAACCAGACTCCTCTGGGAAAAAGCTAAATATATTAACATATATTGTTTTATTTTTACATAAACTGCCTTAATATCCATGATAGAATCATGGTTAAACAAACTTATATTTTTACTCAATGAACTATCATGCCAATAAAAACTATATAGCAATGTAGTAAAATGCAAGATTAAAGAAATAGATCTCTGTGTGTGTATATGGGTATGTGTGTATTCACACACACAAACATACATATATATAATTGCAGCTATGAAAAATTATACCTTGGGAAAAAAAGACAAAAGAAATCTACCAAAATCAAAACAGTAGTTGTGTGATTTTTTTTCCTATTTTATACTTTTCCAATTTTCTGTAATGTGATTGTATTTTTTTAATTTTGTCTTTTAAAAATTAATTTAAGATAATGAAAATCCGGTCATCATCTACTTTTGCTGAAGTTGGCTTATTAGAATGCTAAGGAATAGTATCTTCCTTTCTTTTATTGTTTGTAGATGGTTACAAATGAAGGACTTGGCCTTGCAGGTGCAGCTTCTGGAACTAACAGCTCTCCTAGTAGTCTAAAAGATTGTCTCCCTAAATCAGCACAACTTTTCAAGTCTGTTTTTGTGAAAAATGTTGGTTGGGCTACACAGGTGAGAAGTTAGATTTCTCTTTGCAAGACAGTTTTTACACCTTTTTTGCATTGATTATATCATTAACAATTTTCACATTTTTTTATTTGTATACAGATGGAAAGCTCTAGATATTGTTGATAACAAACTGCCTGCTAGGGCCTAGGTGACCTGTTCTTGCCATTTGTTTTTAAAGTAGAAGTCATGATGATGGCTAAACATTAGGATTTGAGAATGACCAGGGTGTCGTAAGTTTTAAACAGTATTTGTAATCTATATTAATAGAGTAACTTTTATTTGGCAGAAAAGAATTTTTGCATTTGAAAATTAGGTCTACATTGAGTTTCAAACTTAAAGAATTTTATGTAGGTGTAAACTTAGATTTGTATATTTTCTGAAAGCTTGAACTTTGGAGATGTTTGAGCACAGCACATGTAATTTTTACTTACCAGTGAAGTAAAATAACAGGCTAGTCCTTTATGGGGGGTAGGAAATAATGGGAAGGGAACTCAGCATTTGTTGAGTACATGCTATGTGGTACCATGTTTTCCATATACATTGTCTCATTTCCCAAAATAAAACCTAGTAAAGTTGATGTTATCTCCTTTCATAGATAGTAAAATTATGGCTCATAATGGATGGTTGACTTGCACATTCCTACTAGTTAGTTTGCAGAATCTGGATGTAAACCCAGGTCTATTTGATTCCAGTGTCCATGTCTTCTCTGTTCTCTGTTTGGAGTGGCACATTGTAAACATCAGTGACTAAAGAAACCAATTTCAAAAGCAAAGAAGTAACATTCTCAAGCAGAATAGAAATTCTTTTGGCCTAAGAACAAAGAATAGAGGGAAATTCTAATTTAAGAAAGTGTTGCTTGGTTATTTCCTAAATCTCCTTGGTTAGAAATACTATGGGAAAGGAAAAAAAAAAGTTTGCTCAGATATCCTAGTGGAAATGAATGGGAAACAGGATTTATGTAGAATAATTTTAATTTATGATGCCCTATCCATTAAAGGAATAATCTGTAAAAGATATGAATATTCTCAAATGTTACTACCATCACAGCCCCAAATTTGTAGTTACCTGAAGGGTTGTTTTGTTTTTTTTTTTTAAACTATATGAAAATCCTGTTAAACATGAGTACCTTTTAAGAACTTCATATCCTCTATAGTAATTTTGCTTGCTTATTACTTTTATAGTTAACTAGTGGAGCTGTGTGGGTTCAGTTTAATGATGGGTCCCAGTTGGTCGTGCAAGCAGGAGTGTCTTCTATTAGTTATTCATCTCCAGATGGTCAAACAACTAGGTAAGTTCTTAAAATACTGGTTGAGATTCAGCTCTTTTCTCTAATTTTGTTTTATCTATATGATGAAATAAATGACTTAATAAAGTTACTATTTTCATGTTGACAAAGTTCATATTATTATTTAAACTTAAATATTCATAGCAGCTCATATAGTCTTTTTAATGCATATTTTATGAATATTTACAGGAATGCAGGGTAATTGGTATGGATTATCCACTCCAAGTGGTTAGATTCCTTTAGCCTTCTTATTCCTTCAGTCTAACTAGGCTGGCCCTTTTCAGAAGTAATGGACTTCTAAGTTCAAATATACTTAGACAATTTACATAAAAGAACATAGAAACAAGGAAGCTTTCTTTTAAAAGGTAACCAGATTATTTTTCCCAAATGAAAGGCTGTATCCCCTGATCTAATGTAAAGTGATTCATGTTTAAAAGACTTTTTTGAATGTATATATTCCTTCTAAATGAGGATGTATGCCAGGCTAATAAGTATGCTAACAAGGAGGATCTGGGAATAGTAAGAATAAGCAGTAGTTTGGTCTCCACATTTCAAACCATAACTTACTGAAAAGAGGTAGGGTGCCGACAGTGCCAGTACAAACATGATACTTTATGAAAAGTGCATACTGTAGAGAAAATACTTGGTACAGATATAATTTGTGGATATCTACCAACTGCTTTTGTGTGTATATATGCAGTACCATCATTTAAAGAACTCATAAAGTGAGAGGTTTTGTTAAATCAACTCTTTCAAATGCTCCAGAAAGTGGAAGGATACAGATATAAAATGGGTAGAACCCATGTTCAGAAGATAAAAGTTCAGATTTTACTTGATATGGTCATTTGGAAATTTTTAATATTTAATAGAAATGTATTTATAATGCATTTAGCTTAGTATTTTCTTTAGTGTCTTCAATTTAATGAGGAATCCAGATTTTCAGCTTGCTTTAGAAATTATAAAGTCCATTCAAGTTTTTTGACCTAATTTTCTTTTTATTATTTAAATACATTTAGAAATTGGTCTATTTTAAAAGGAAACAGGGACTTCCCTGGCAGTCCAGTGGTTAAGACTTCACCTTCCAGTGCAGGGTGGTGTAGGTTCAATCCCTGGTCGGGGAGCTGGGATTTCACATACCTCACAGCCAAAGAACAAAAACATAAAACAGAAGCAATGTTGTAGCAAATTCAATAAAGACTTAAAAAAAAATGGTCCACATCAAAAATATCTTTAAAAAATAAAAATAAGTAAAGGAAACAAATTGAGTATGCTTAATTTAAGTATCTAATAAAGAATTTTGTATGATCTCTCTGAGGTGCCTTTGCCATTGAAGAATTACTGAAAAATATACTGTGCCTTTTGGTACTCTTACAAACCAAGTGACTAAGTTATAATTTTATCTTTTTCTCTTTTGCTTCACTTAGGTATGGAGAAAATGAAAAATTACCAGAATACATCAGAAAGAAATTACAGTGTCTTTCTTCCATCCTTTTGATGTTTTCTAATCCAACTCCTAGTCTTCATTGATTAAAGCTCCTTTTAGATATATATATGTTTAATAAATAACGTTTCTGTTGGCTTTCAAATAAAGTGACTTTTTTCATTTCAAAAAACTTCTTCTGGAAGCCTTTCTATAAAAGAGAATTTTAATCTATACCATAACGGATGTATTCTAATGAGAGAACAAAGCAGAATGAAACTTGAGTCACTTACAAGATGTAGTGGTCGTAGACTAAAATAGGACACCTAACTTTGCTCTTAGAACATATACCCCTAAAATTACTGTGTTCACATATTTGTATTGAACAATCTTTTAAAGCAAAAATGTAAATGGTGTGTGGTATATTTCTGCTTTTTTTTTTTTTTTTTTTTTTTTTTTTTTTTTTTTTTTTTTTGCTGTACGCGGGCCTCTCACTGCTGTGGCCTCTCCCGTTGCGGAGCACAGGCTCCGGACACACAGGCTCCGCGGCCAGGCTCGCGGGCCCAGCCGCTCCGCGGCATGTGGGATCTTCCGGGATCGGGGCATGAACCCGTATGCCCTGCATCGGCAGGCGGACTCTCAACCACTGCGCCACCAGGGAAGCCCCTCTGCATTTATTTTTTTCCCTACTTCTTAGACATATTAAGAATCATGGACAAAACATGCTGGAGTTTCTCTCTAAGCCAATAAAATGGACAACCTGGAAGAAATGGACAAATTCTTAGAAATGCACAACCTGCCAAGACTGAATCAGGAAGAAATAGAAAATATGAATAGACCAATCACAAGCACTGAAATTGAAACTGTGATTAAAAATCTTCCAACAAACAAAAGCCCAGGACCAGATGGCTTCACAGGCGAATTCTATCAAACATTTAGAGAAGAGCTAACACCTATCCTTCTCAAACTCTTCCAAAATATAGCAGAGGGAGGAGCACTCCCAAACTCATTCTACAAGGCCACCATCACCTTGATACCAAAACCAGGCAAGGATGTCACAAAGAAAGAAAACTACAGACCAATATCACTGATGAACATAGATGCAAAAATCCTCAACAAAATACTAGCAAACAGAATCCAACAGCACATTAAAAGGATCATACACCATGATCAAGTGGGGTTTATTCCAGGAATGCAAGGATTCTTCAATATATGCAAATCAATCAATGTGATATACCATATTAACAAACTGAAGAAGAAAAACCATATGATCATCTCAATAGATGCAGAGAAAGCTTTCGACAAAATTCAACACCCATTTATGATAAAAACTCTGCAGAAAGTAGGCATAGAGGGAACTTTCCTCAACATAATAAAGGCCATATATGACAAACCCACAGCCAACATCGTCCTCAATGGTGAAAAGCTGAAACCGTTTCCACTAAGATCAGGAACAAGACAAGGCTGCCCACTCTCACCACCCGTATTCAACTTAGTTTTGGAAGTTTTAGCCACAGCAGTCAGAGAAAAGGAAATAAAAGGAATCCAAATTGGAAAAGAAGAAGTAAAACTGTCACTGTTTACAGCTGACATGATACTATACACAGAGAATCCTAAAGATGCTACCAGAAAACTACTAGAGCTAATCAATGAATTTGGTAAAGTAGCAGGATACAAAATTAATGCACAGAAACCTCTGGCATTCCTGTACACTAATGATGAAAAATCTGAAAGTAAAATCAAGAAAACACTCCCATTTACCACTGCAACAAAAAGAATAAAATATCTAGGAATAAACCTACCTAAGGAGACAAAAGACCTGTATGCAGAAAATTATAAGACACTGATGAAAGAAATTAAAGATGATACAAATAGATGAAGAGATATACCATGTTCTTGAATTGGAAGAATCAACCTTGTGAAAATGACTCTACTACCCAAAGCAATCTACAAATTCAATGCAATCCCTATCAAACTACCACTGGCATTTTTCACAGAACTCGAACAAAATATTTCACAATTTGTTTGGAAAAACAAAAGACCCCGAATAGCCAAAGCAATCTTGAGAACGAAAAACGGAGCTGGAGGAATCAGGCTCCCTGACTTCAGACTATACTACAAAGCTACAGTAATCAAGACTGTATGGTACTGGCACAAAAACAGAAAGATAGATCAATGGAACAGGATAGAAAGCCCAGAGATAAACCCATGCACATATGGTCAACTTATCTTTGATAAAGGAGGCAGGAATGTACAGTGGAGAAAGGACAGCCTCTTCAATAAGTGGTGCTGGGAAAACTGGACAGGGACATGTAAAAGTATGAGATTAGATCACTCCCTAACACCATACACAAAAATAAGCTCAAAATGGATTAAAGACCTAAATGTAAGGCCAGAAACTATCAAACTCTTAGAGGAAAACATAGGCAGAACACTCTATGACATAAATCACAGCAAGATCCTTTTGGACCCACCTCCTAGAGAAATGGAAATAAAGACAAAAATAAACACATGGGACCTAATGAAACTTCAAAGCTTTTGCACAGCAAAGGAAACCATAAACAAGACGAAAAGACAACCCTCAGAATGGGAGAAAATATTTGCAAATGAAGCAACTGACAAAGGATTAATCTCCAAAATTTATAAGCAGCTCATGCAGCTCAATAGCAAAAAAAACAGACAACCCAATCCAAAAATGGGCAGAAGACTTAAATAGGCATTTCTCCAAAGAAGATATACAGACTTCCAACAAACACATGAAAGAATGCTCAACATCATTAATCATTAGAGAAATGCAAATCAAAACTACAATGAGATATCATCTCACACCAGTCAGAATGGCCATCATCAAGAAATCTAGAAACAATAAATGCTGGAGAGGGTGTGGAGAAAAGGGAACACTCTTGCACTGCTGGTGGGAATGTGAATTGGTACAGCCGCTATGGAGAACAGTACGGAGTTTCCTTAAAAAACTAAAAATAGAACTATCATATGACCCAGCAATCCCACTACTAGGCATATACCCTGAGAAAACCATAATTCAAAAAGAGACATGTACCAAAATGTTCATTGCAGCTCTATTCACAATAGCCCGGAGATGGAAACAACCTAAGTGTCCATCATCGGATGAATGGATAAAGAAGGTGTGGCACATATATACAATGGAATATTACTCAGCCATAAAAAGAAACGAAACAGCTATTTGTAATGAGGTGGATAGACCTAGAGTCTGTCATACAGAGTGAAGTAAGTCAGAAAGAGAAAGACAAATACCGTATGCTAACACATATATATGGAATTTAAGAAAAAAAAATGTCATGAAGAACCTAGGGCTAAAACAGGAATAAAGACACCTACTTGAGAATGGACTTGAGGATATGGGCAGGGGGAAGGGTAAGCTGTGACAAAGCGAAAGAGAGGCATGGACATATATACAGTACCAAACGTAAGGTAGATAGATAGTGGGAAGCAGCCTCATAGCACAGGGAGATCAGCTCGGTGCTTTGTGACCGCCTGGAGGGGTGGGATAGGGAGGGTGGGAGGGAGGGAGATGCAAGAGGGAATGGATGTGGGAACAGATGTATATGTATGACTGATTCACTGTTATAAAGCAGAAACTAATAAAAATTAAAAATTAAAAATTAAAAAAACGCTGGATTTTCTGAATTTTGAACATGTAAGTAATGTATATTTATGTTACAAGTAACATATGTATATTTTATATTTATTTTTGTAGCACTAGTTTGTGATGAGACATTTCTGAAAGTTCATTTTATTAAAAAAATAATAAATACAGTGTTACTTTATCTTTTGATTTATTTAATTAAATACTTCATTTAGGGACTTCCCTGGTGGTGCAGTGGTTAAGAACCCACCTGCCAATGCAGGGGACATGGGCTTCAATCCCTGTTCCACGAAGATCCCACATGCCATGGAGCAACTAAGCCCGTTCACCACAACTACTGAGCCTGTGCTCTAGAGCCTGCGAGCCACAACTACTGAGCCCGCATGCTGCAACTGCTGAAGCCCGTGCGCCTAGAGCCCGTGCTCTGCAACAAGAGAAACCACCGCAATGAGAAGCCCACACACCTCAACGAATAGTAGCCCCCGCTCGCCGCAACTAGAGAAAGCCCGCATGCAGCAATGAAGACCCAACGCAGCCAAAAGTTTTTTTAAAAAAAGAAAAATATATAATTTAAAATAAGTTACATAGTAAACTCATTTTTAGGTTTTTTTCCTGTTTAAGAGCCAATTAAATTTTTTAATTAATTTTTCAAAATGGTAAGTACATTGTTTCTCTACCTTTATCTGAAAATATCTGTATATTTTAATGATAAACATTTTAACACTGAAGACCTCAACAATGCAATTAACTAACATGAGGAAAAAATATTTGATAGTGGGACAGCAATTCTTAATGTAATACTCAAGGTAAAATAGGAATAGAATGAAACTACTTAAATATAAGGACTGTTAATGCTCCCTGCTGATTTTTATAATCAGAGAAATATTGGAGCCAATTCCATTAAATAGTCAGGAATACCCAATGTCACAATTATTCAGCATTGTTTTGGAGGTTGTTACCTACCGCAATGAGAAGAAAAATAATAATTTGTAACATAAGTTGCACAGTTAATAAGAAAAAGACAACCCAATAGAAAAATAGGCAAAAGATATGAACAGATAATTCAAAGGAGAAAATCCATATAACAAATCAAAATCCATATACTCAACCACATCTGTAGTTGGAGAAATACAAGATTAAAACAAAAATCATTTCCCTTTATGAAAGATTCGTAAAAAATAATAATAGTGGTATGATGAGCAGGGCTTTCTCAGGTGTTGTTGATTACAGTGTAAATGATAAAGCAATTTGGCAATATCTATTAAAATTATTTTAATACATAGGTAATCCAACTTTGGGGAGGAAAATTATGTAAACCCTTCTCTTAGGGATAAAAGTATGATTAGAAGAATTTCCTCTTAAAACTGGAAATAATTAAAGGAAGTCCTAGCTTAATTTTGAAGGCTAAAGACTCAAATACATTTTGCTTTGACAGAATTTAGGTGTATTTTTATTTTATCATCTCCTTTTTAATAAGTCTTAATGTGTCTTTATGTTTCAGGTATTTCTCTTATACATATTATACAGCTGAATTTTTTCAATCCAATGTAATAAGCTCTGTAGTCTACTTTGTTTACATTTATTATCATTTCTGATTTATTTTCACTGTTTGTCATTACAGTTCTGTTGCATTTACTTCCCATCTTATTCTGTTTTCTACTAACCATACTTCTTTTATTTTCCTTTCCTCCCTTCTTTCACGTTGAATTTCCTTTTCATATGCATATTTAAATTTTCTTTCAGCAGATTTTTCTTGAATTAAAGTTTTTAGAATTTGTTCTGTTTCATTGCTTTGGTTTTCTCCTTCAAGGACTTCTGCTATATGTATGTTAAATCACCTGTGCCTAATTTTTATATCCATCACTTTCTCCACATCATTTTTTTCTCTTTATTTCTGTTATTTTAATTTTCCTCCATCTTTAATTTCCCTTAAGAAGTTATCTATGGCATCTTATTTACTCTTGTGTTCCTTCTAATTTGTTCATGTCTGAAATTATTTTTTAAGTTTCTTATTCTTTCCTGAGCTCTGCCAGCAATATTTTCATAACTTCCTATTATCTTATTTCTCTAGTTCATTTGGAAATTTTCCCATTTCTCAGTTTTTTCAAATTACGATGTTATTTTTTAATCTTTCCATTACTTCGTAATTTCTTTCATCTCATTTTATAATACATTCTGTTTTTATCTGTTTTATGGGCATATCTGTCTGGCATGCCTTTGTTGTCTATGATAACATTAGTTCAACTGCACTTTTCCTGTTTCTCCTCAGTATTTATTCCAGAAAATGGCATCTGCATCACTAGCTGTTCATGTCAGGATCCTGGAACTCATGCTTAACACCTTATTTTACCTCATCTAATCACCAGTTAATCCTGCCAACTCTACCTCTAAAATATATTTTACATGCTTTAAATTCCCAATTCCACTGTCAGTTCCCTAATTCAAGTCACCAGCATCACTCATCTGAACTACTGCAATAGCCTCCTGCTTGTCTCTAAACATCTACTCTTGCTTCCTATATGAATCAGGGTTTTTACTTGCAAACATCAAAATCTAACCTAGTTAGCTTACACAGAGAATATATTTATTAAAGGATATCAGCTCACAGACCCTCGAGGAGGGAAAGATACTCAGGCTTTGCAGCTAATAACAATGGCTGAATCACAATGTAGGAGCTTCCCCAGAAGAAGACATCCTAACAACCCTGCTCAGCACAGATCCCACAGCCATGCTGATGAAGCTAGGGGACTAGGTTCTGGGACCTCTGACTGCTTTCTCCAGAATTTAGCCACTGACCTTGCTCCCTCACTAAAGTCAGTTTTGCTTATGTTGCTCACTTCCTCTTTTTGCTCAGTTCCTTATGAAGTTTCACATTGGAGGAGTGTACTGGCAGAGCCAGAAACACAAGGTCATGGCTTGGCTGCAAAGGTAGAGAGAACGAATACATTTTGGCTTCTATCTAAAAGGAGAGGCTCAATGTGAGAAATTCTCCAAATGTAGAAGGGTCTGCAGGAAATGAAGAGTGGTCACATACATGATAAATGTCTTCCACATCCATTCCAATTCATACTTCACACTGCAGCCAGCTCATTCTAAAATACACAGCTGATTATGTTATTAACTTATGTTAAATTAATTGTGGAAATTTAAAAACACACAGAAGTACAGATATACCAGGATAAGGAACCTCCATGTGTCTCCCACCCAACTTCAACAAATATTTTGCCAATCTTGTTTCATCTCTCTTACTGATATCCTTCCCCCACTGGAGTATTTTGAGGCAAATCCCAGAAATCATATAATTTCTATCATAAATTCTTTAGTACCTTTAACAGATAAGGAGCTTTTAAAAGCATAACCAATAACACACATCTCAGAATTAACAGTAATTCCTTAATATCATTTAATGGTGAGTCCAGTTTCAAATTTCTCCAGTTACCTCAAAAATACCCTTTTACATTTGACTTAAAACAAGATCCAAAATAAGATCTATATAATGCATTTGATTTATATATCTGAAGTTTCATCTATGACTGCTGATCTCTCAACTTTTATTTTTTCCACGCCATTTTTTTTTTTTAATTTTAAGCAACTGGACCATTTGTCTATAGAATATATCATCTTCTGGGCTTAGATGATTACTTCCTAGAGGTGGCTTTTAGTTGTATCTTTCGTATTTCCTGTAAACTGGTAGTTTATATCTACAGGCTTGATTAGATTCTGACTCAATGTTTTTTGGCAGGAACACTTTCATAGGTGGTGCTGAGTACTTGCTGCATCAAATCAGGAGGCACGTAACGCTTACCCACTTTTAATGATGTTGCTAAGAGTGATCAGTGCGTTCAGGTGTTGTCGGCTTCATCCATCCTTTGGAAGGTTCCTCAATAATCTTCCACCTCAGTAGTTTTATCATTCACTGATGAATGGTGCCCATATCTATAATATTATTTCACTAAAGGATGCTAGATGGGGGGTTTTCTAATTCTATTATTCCCTTGTATTTATTAGCTTGGATTATTCTATAGGAAATAACTTTCCCTCATCAATATTTTATTACCCTGAAGTTTAGATACAGGAAAGGCAGAAGAGAAGCTTAAGTCTTTATTTCCTGGTTTTTAGAGTAAAGAGTTAAAGCCCTAGCAACCTCCAAAGGTGACCAGTGTGTTTCTTACTTTTAATATCATTATGAACTCATAGATTTTCACACATTCAATGTGTTTAAATTGGCTGTAGATATTATTCTTCTCAATGCTTTAATTGTCCCATTTTTGGCTAGTATAAGTCCCTTTATTTGATTCCTGGGTCCTTTTGGCAAGACAAGCCACAAAATGGAGAATGCCTAAAAATAAAGTCAAACAGAGGTACACAATGAAATATATCACCTCATGCCTGTTAAAATGGCTATCAAAAAGATAAATATAACAACTGTTTGCAAGTATGTAGAGAAACAGAATCCTCATGCCCTGCTGATAGGAATGTAAATTGGTGTAGCCACCATGGAAAACAGTATGGAAGGCCCTCAAAAAATTAAGAACTACCATGTATCCAGCAATTCCACTTCTGGGTGTATATCCAAAGAAGATGAAGGCAGGATGTCAAAGAGATATCTGCACTCTCGTGTTCATTGCAGCATTATTCACAACAGCCAAGGTACGATGGACAACCTAGGTGTCCATCAACAGATGAATGGATAAGGAAAATGTAAGTAAGTGTGTGTGTATGAATATTATTCGGCCATAAGAAAGGAGACCCTGCCATTTGTGACAAGATGGATGGACCCTAAAGGCATTACGCTAAGTGAAGTAAGTCAGAAAGAGAGGGACAAATACTATATGATATGACTTGTATGTGGAATCTAAAAGAGACAAACTATTAGAGGCAGAGAGTGGAATGACAGTTGCCAGGGGCTAGGCCGTGAAGGAAATGGGGAGTTGTTGGTCAAAGAGTACAAACTTCCTGTTATAAGATGAATAAGTTCTAGGGATCTATTGTACAGCATGGTGATTATAGTTAATAACACTGTATTATATACTTGAAAGTTGCTAAGAGAGTAGATCTTAAATGTTCTCACCACAAAAAAAGAAATGGTAATTATGTGATATGATGGAGGTGTTAGCTAATGCTGTGGTGGTAATCATTTTGCAATATGTAAGTATCAAATCAATATGTTGTACACCTTAAACGTATACAATGTCATATGTCAATTATATCTCGATAAAGCTGGAAAAAAACAAATGACAAAGGGAAAAGATAAGCATCTACAAACCAAGGAGAGGCCTCAGAAAAAAACAACCCTGCTGACACCTTGATCTCAAGCCTTCTAGCTTCCAGAACTATGAAAAATAATTTTTTCTTATTCAAGCCACCCCCCCAAAAAAGTACAACAAACAATATAAAGTGCAAATTATAGTGTTTACTCTTAGATTTGAAAATATTTATAACTTAGAGTAGGAAACATTTGGAAAAGTATTTAGAAATATTTTTGCATTTTTGGGTAATACTGATTATCCATATAGATAGTTCTGTACTAGTCCCTTTTAGCAGCATTCAACTTATGTGAAGTAGTAAAGTATACATAGTGTGATTTAGCCAATTTCTAGTAAACTTGGTAAACTGTTAGATTACAGCTATTTTACCTCAGATTTATTAGCCTGCCTATATTGGGGCTGTCGGGCCTATCCAAATTTAAAATTCTGCAGTTCTGAGTAGCTATGCAGACACAGATTGAAAACCGTTGGGTCTTCCCTACCACTACTGAGAGAGAAAAAATAAATAAGGTAATAGTTTTTCTCTAGAATTTAAGGGAATTAGAAAATGCCAATAATTTTAACAGTTTTCTGTTCAGTATATGTATATAATAACACATATCTGGCTTATGTTTCTAAAGTGAATTATTTATTAGGACTTGAAAGAAAAAAGTAGTTATCTGTACTACAGGTAGAAAAATCCATCTTAATCTCTTAATCCTCTTTATTGCTCAAATATGAGCATTATTCATACACATCCATTAACTTAGGGGTTAATTAGTAAGATCCTGAACTAAAATAAGATGGAAAGTGTAGTATTAAAAATCATGACTTATAGAAGCTAAGGGAGGATGGCAGGCATGGTAAGTATAAAATTTAAGTCATGATTTTATTTCATAAGGAAAACTTTATAATAACAGAAAAATGAATTTTTAATAAATAAAAAGGAGATAGCTATGAATAAAGGTACCTCTGTTAGGTAAAAAATTTCTATAATTTCATTCTATTACAGGTAATTCATATAGAACTCTCCTTATGATTTCACTGCATAGATATTCTCTTGTTATTTTAATGACGCCTCTGCAGTTTGACTTAAGAGTATAACTTCACATTTATAGACCACTGTCTATTCACTCATGACTTTATGCCACCCCCAAAAAAATGTCATATGAAGACTATTTCTTTTTTGAGATAAGGAAACTATGATCCAGAATTTATATATTATCTTGCTATTCATAATTACACATAGAATTCCCTATTTTATTCAATATATGTTCTTGTTATTCAACATATGCAATATCTACAACCTGACTTTAGGAAACTGACTCTTAGCAATCGTCTAGCAGAGCCTTAAAAGAGAAAGCTCCACACAGCAAGTACTTTCCACCACAGCCTTAGCTAGGTTATTCTTGAATCCTTCCATGCCTTACAGAAAAAGCAATGAGTCTTCTATAAACCACACCCAGGAGTGTGATGGTGAGCACCACCATTCCACACACAAGGCTGAAAGCCCATCGTGGACCCCAGGCAGCGTACACTTGGCTGATGAAGACGGGTCCAAGAATCCGTGCTGCACTTCCAGACGCTGTTAACCAGCCCATGTATATACCCTGTTGGGGGAGAAGCAGACTGATACTCAGGTGTAGTTATTTTAAAAGCAAGGATGATGCTAATATTACCAAACTATGACAAACACGAGAATCACTTCCTCCATATGTTATTTTTAAATTAAACATAAAGTAACTCTCTATAAATACAGCAAATAATGAGCAATAAACTTATTTGATATACTGTTTAGGAAAATAAAAGTGTAAAAGAACAAACACTGTCTGCTGAAATAATTCATAAATTTACTTTTTAAGGCTACCATTTATTCTGTACTTGCTATTTTCCAGACACTGTGTCAGGTGCTTTACATATATTGTTTCCAACGTTCACAAATTTCTATGATTGGTATTATCCCCACTTAACAAATGTGGAAGCTAAAGCTCAGAAAATTCAAGTAACTTATCCAAGAGATATGAAGCCCTGTTTGGCTGACTCCACTGTATTAATTTCCACTATACCACAATGTCACTGCTCCAACTACTGTATCCAAAACTATAGCCCATACAATATACCCAAGAATGTGCAATGCAGCATTACTTTTAATATGCTCCAATTGTAAATAACCTGTCAAGCGTGGATTAAGTAAATAAACTATGGTACATTTAATAAATGGAATGCTAAATAGTTGCTTAAAAGAATATGGTCTTATACAGAATAAGATCTTATAACAAGAATAACATCTCTATACACATTGACATGGAAAGAAGGCCATGGTGTGTTAAGGGGAAAAAAATCCAAGATGTAAAAAAGGTTTATATACATGAGATATAATTCATTTTATCTTTTTTTTAAAAAGACATGAGGGTGGATATGTTTGAAAAGGCATAAAAAATATTGTGAAGTGTACAAATGAAGTAAACAGTGGTTGACTTTAGTGTGATGCAGGTAAGGAGAGCCTTCCTTTTCTGCTATATACATTTCAAATTACTTGAATTTTGTTACAACCATCATGTATTGTTTTTGTAATTAATATGCTTTTATTCTTGGTTTTGAAAATGTGAAAATATAACTTTATAGATTAAAAAACCCAGAAATTACCAAAATGTTTTACCTATTGTTATAGCTTTAAAACACTGATGTTAGTTTTTTTTCTCTTTGCTTTATTTCAATAAACACTAATTTCTACCTTGAAAATGTAAAACTATCAATTTAATTTTTATAAAGAGCAAGATACTATTTTCATTTTGTTGCCATTTAAATAATTGCTACTAAAGAGAAAAGTCAGAAGTAAAACCTGGAAATAAGCTAAATATATAATAATAGGAAAATGACTGAATAAGTGATGGTACATACATAAGATGGAATATGTCTCTATTAAAAATAATTCCCTAAAAGAAAATTAAATGTCATGGGAGAATATTTACAGAGTATTGTTATATTTCTTTAAAAAAGCAGATTACAGGGACTTCCCTGGTGGCACAGTGGTTAAGAATCTGCCTGCCAATGCAGGGGACACAGGTTTGAGCCCTGGTCCTGGAAGATCCCACGTGCCGTGGAGCAACTAAGCCCGTGCGCCGCAAGTACTGAGCCTGCGTGCCTAGAGCCCTTGCTCCACAGCAAGAGAAGCCACCAGTGAGAAGCCCACGCACCGCAACGAAGAGTAGCCCCCACTCGCAGCAACTAGAGAAAGCCCACGCAACAAAGACCCAACACAGCCAAAAACAAAACAAAAAAACACAGAATGGTAGCAAAAAATGTGAGTGCTTACAAGTATACCTCACACAATTGCAGTGTCATGCTAGCTGACTCACCTGAGGTTTTGGCCCCAGAATTTTTGAATATAATGTATATGACATAACATTGCAGGATGGATAGCCTATTCCAATTAGCACAGCTGATGTGAGGAACTGGGCCAGATGGATCATGGGGGTGTAGAGGCACCAGGCTTGTTCAACTGGGCAACCAGTTGGTCCTTCATTGTGATCTCTTGGAATCTTCCAAAGAGTAACAATTATTTCTCCAAATGTGGTATTAGGGATTGAATTATTATGTAAATCTGTAAGAACAAAATCAGTACAGTGTATTACTTGTTAATTTAAATGAATAACAGGGGCTAACATTATAGAATTATGTATAGCTATACCTTCCCACTGTATTTTGGGAAACTGATGTCCCCAAGGTAACAAGATAAAGAAGCCAACCCATACAACAATGAGTCCTCCCAGTAGAATAGCACGCTCACCAACCCTGTTAAAGGATAGAAACTGTAATTAAAAAATGAAACATTGTATTATAACAGTTTCATTACTTTTAGAATTTTTAAAACTATAAATAATATCTTGATACTTTTTGTGATATACTAATTAAAACGAATGCAAAATATAATTTCCCACTAAAAGGAACCAGGACTCCTCTGAAAACTGGCTGATATCAGGTCTGGGACAGAAAATATATAAGATGAGCCTGGACATCCCTATCATACCAGACAGAACAGAAATTACCAGTGACTACTAGGTCATGATTAGAAGAACTCAGAGGGAATTCCCTGGAGGTCCAGTGGTTAGGGCTGTGAGCTTCTACTGCAGGGGGCACGGGTTCGATCCCTGGTCAGGGAACTAAGATCCTGCAGACCTCATGGCATGGCCCCCCACCAAAAAAATGGACTCAGAGCCAATTTGAGGAAGCTGGCTAAAAATATGACAACGTGAACACCAAAAAGAATAGTAATGACAATGGCTTGAAACACATAAAAATGTTATTTATAAATTCATACTATATTAAAATAAAATACTCTTGGTCATTTTTAGAGGATGTTAGGGAACCCACTCACTATTTTAAAAATCAGTTAATAAAAGGAAAGGATCACCCTGTCTCTCCTACAAAAACTGTACCTCAGGATAACCAAATAGGTAGTGATGGAAAATAAATAAAGGAATGATAGAATTAAAATACCAGCATTTTGCATTGATCTATTAATAAATTAATGGATCTAAGGAATGGTCAATGGCCACTTACATCATAAAAAGAGATAAACAAAACTTTACATTTCTCCTGATGTAAGCACATACCACCACCTATAAAACATTCTTGCCAAAAAATTGAACTCAAATCTCATCAAGCTTCTAGATCTAAGTACCAATTTTCAAGAAATAGATAGTAAACACAGGAAAATATTAAAAAACAAACAAAGACACCACAGGGATTTATTCAGCAAGATCCAAAATGTGGGAAACTATAGGGCAAACATCTTGGTTGCTTCAATTTGTAAGGGAGAAAAAGAGAGAGATGGAAGAGATGTAAAAGAAACTTATAGATTAAAAGAGACTTACGAAATGTAAGAACCTGAGTCAAGTGAGTAAGCTGTGAAATAAAACAATATAAAACAAAACAAATTTTTTAAAAAATTTGAGACAGTGGAGAAAATGTGAATACTCCCTGGATATTTGATGATATTTAGAAATCACTGTTAATTTTTTTAGATGTGATAATGCTGTCATCATTAACTTTTAGAGATACATACTGAAATATTTATGAAGACATGAAATGATGTCTAACATCAGCTTCAAAATAATCCAGGTGTAGGGGATAGGCAGTGTGGAGTAGGTGGAGGTATAGATGAATCAAGATTGTCCAAGGTTATAATTGTTGAAGCTAGGCAATAGATATTAAACATTCAGTACATGATTCTCTCTATACCTTTGTATATGTTTGAAATTTTCCATAACAAAAAATGAAATATACAGGGACTTCCCTGGTGGCACAGTAGTTGGGAATCTGCCTGCCAATGCAGGGGACACGGGTTCAATCCCTGGTCCGGGAGGATCCCACATGCTGTGGAGCAGCTGAGCCCGCGAGCCACAACTGCTGAGCCTGCGTGCCACAACTACTGAAGCCCACACACCTGGAGCCCTTGCTCCGCAACGGGAGAGGCCACTGCAATGAGAGGCCCGCACACCGCGGCAAGGAGTGGCCCCCACTCGCCGCAACTAGAGAGAGCCTGCGCACAGTGACGAGGACCCAACGCAGCCAAGAATGAACGGATTAATTAATTAATTAATTAATTTTTAAAATGAAATATACAAACAAGATCAAAGATTCCTAAAACAAAACAAACACAACACCTCCCATTACCCTTAGAATACCTACAAGGCTTCACATCTTTCCAACCTGATCTTCTCCCATTTGCCATTTCTCTCATTCTGCTCTGGCCAAAATGGCCTTCCTGCTTGTTTCTTAAACGTACAAAGCTCAGTCTTCTGGGGCAAGAGAGTTCCAGGCCACTGCATGGCTGTTCACTGACTTCACTGAGGTCTCTGCTTGGATGTAACTTCCGTTTGAGCTGCCCTCCATGAGCAGTCAGTCAAAACAACACTTCCCCTCTCTCCCAACCCTGCCTTGCCACTTTTTATTCTCTTCCTCTGCTCTATTCTTCATAGTACTTCCCATGACCTGATTTCACATTTGTGTTTATTAGCTTTCCCCCCAGTAGAATACAAGCTCTTTGAAGGATATGAAATTGGATAATCTGTAAGAATGCCTATCAGCAGGACCACTCTACTTCTGTAGCAAGATGTAATGCATGTACTATTATTTAACTTTGAATATGAATCTATATCTATGTCTATATCTGTATCTTGACCCCTTTACTTGGCTCTATAAGGATAGGAATCTTTGTAGTATTCCCCATAACACCTAACCCTATACACTGACTCAATATTTGTTAATTGATTTTAGAACTTTATTAAAGTTCTAAAGTATTGTTAAAATATTTTAGGAATAATTAAGTCGTTAGAACTGTCTAAATTTATCAACTAATGTTCCACTCCAGACTATATGAATGAACTTAATTTTATACAAGTATTTTCCTTAGTGTGTTCTTTACAGTTATACTTTTACAAAATGCTTCTTTAAAAAAGTGTTCTGTGATCAAAGTTACAAATAACTTTGAGAAATGCTACGTACTCTTGTCATGAAGGTGATATAGTATATATACTGAAGATTTAGAAGTTTTAGAGTAAAGAAGTTTGGTGATTTTAACCAGAATTTTCCACACTTAACCATTAATCTTTCACAGCAGAACAATGTTTTATGAAATACACTTTAAATAAAACATAATATACGATAGATACATTAGAAGACAATTATTCACTTTGTAAAATGTCTTGCTTTACCAAAGAATATACTACATGGTACAGAAATATGCTCCCTTAATAAATTTTAAATCTGTTTGCAAACATTCAAGGACTAAAACTCATGCATAATGACAGAAAAGCTTTATATTATTTTACTAATATATTCATTTACGTCGTTAGCTCTGTTTCATGTTTCACTTTAAAAAAAAAAAAGACTTGAAATAAAACCAAAGACAAATAACCTACTTTTTGGAAAGTAATTTTATCCCCATGAAAATAATAACTGCCTCCACTCCAAGAGCAGCAAGTATTATGCCATCATATAACACAGCTTGTTCTCTGGTCCAGGCATACATATCCATTGTTAATGGAGTAACAATGCTAAGAAAAATAAAAAAGAAATTATTCTTATTTTATTTCAATCATAGGCATTGTTACTTAAAGTTGAAATAGTAAGATTTAATAATGATACCAACACATTCAAGAATCTGCATCCCTTTTAACAATGACACCAGATCTACATAAACAAAAATTTTAAGACATTTTAAGTACATTTTGTTGTAACATGCACAAGCTACTAAGTTTGGCTGTTTGCATTTTTATTTTTTAATATTTACTGTAATTATATAAGTAACATGTCCAACACTGCAAAAAGTTTGAAAAACAGGAAAAGGCAACAAACCAACCATAATTCCTAACATTCTAATATAATTAAAAGATCATGGTTGTATTTTGATTTAAACTGGTCTCTTTTCAATGAAATAATGTTACTATGATTAAGTTATTAACTTACTATGATTAAGTTATTAGAAACTTCTGGGATTTTTTTTTCTCTTCCTCTGTCTCTTTCATACCTATCTTTGAATGTACATATTTTTCTCCCTACCTCCAATTGCTGCTCTTCCTTTATATGACTATCTGTCTCCTTCCTTGTCAAGCTTCTTTTCCTACTTTCTGTCTCCTTCTGTTAACTGGCTACAAAAAGGAATTTAAAAATATTCAAAATATTCATTCTTTTTAAAAAAAATCACCATTTAAAATTTTAAAATCAGATGAGCTGCTTTGGAAGATAGTTCACTCGTTTCTCAGTAAGTGAAACATAGAATTATCATATGATCCACTTCCTGGTATATACCCAAAAGAACTGAAAGCAGGGACTCAGATACTTGTACACTAATGTTCATAGTAGCATTACTTACAATAGCCAAAAGATGGAAATAACCCACATTTCCACTGATGGATGAATGGATAAACAAAATTGGTATATAAATAACAGTGGAATATTATTCAGCCATAAAAAGGTATAAAATTCTGACACATGCTACAACATGGATGAACCTTGAAAACATCATGCCAAGTGAAACATACAAGACAAAAAACGACAAAGGATGCATGATTCCACTCATATGAAGTACCTAAAATAGACAAATCATAAACAAAGAAAAGCAAATAGAGGAAACCAGGGGCTGGGTGAGGGGGAATGGGACTTAGTGATAAATGGGTGTAGCACTTCTGTTTGGGATGATAAAAAGGTTCTAGAAACAGATGATGGTGATGGTTGCACAATACTGTGAATGTATTTAATGCCACTGAATTGTGCAATTAAAAGTAATTAAAATGGTACACCTGAAACAAACACATTATTATATACAAATCTGGCCTCAATAAAAACAAAAGAAAATATGGCAGAAAAGCTCTAAGAATCATAGCAGACTACAAGTTTAATACATGTCCAATAACATGGTTCAAAAATGGGAAATAAATATACAAGAGAATAAATTATATCCTTTAAATTGAAAAAAGAAGTTAAAACGGTAAGTTTATGATATGTATATTTACCATAATACAATAAATACCCCCAAAATCAGATGAGCTAAAAATTCCATGTATCTCAATAATTAAAAAAAAATCAAGTATATCTGGCATAAAATGTACTGGCATAAAAACGTTACAGTATATCAAAAAGTGAAAAAACCAAGTTGTCAAATGATAATATCACATATTCTTGTTGGTTTAAAGGATGGGGACACACACACACACACACACACACACACACACCCCTTAATACTTACAGTTGTATAGAAAAAATGTTTCAATACAACACACACTGAAGTATTAGCAGTGGTTACCTCCAGGGAAAGAAGTGGATGTGGAAATACAGTTGTAGTGTTTGGAATATTTACAAGAATATACTATTTTAATAATATAATGGAAAGGTATTTTAAAAATTAAAAAGCCATATGACAAGGGATGTCCCTGGTGGTCCAGTGGGTAGAACTCTGCATACCCATCGCAGGGGGCCTGGGTTCAATCCCTGGTTAGGGAACTAGATCCCGCATGTATGCTGCAACTTTTAAGAGTTCGCATGCTGCAACTAAGAGTGCACATGTCGCAACTGAGAAGTCCGCGTGCTGCATCTAAAAAGATCCCATGTGCTGCAACTAAGACCCAGCAAAGCCAAAATAAATAAATAAATCAATATTTTTTAAAATAAATAAATATATTTTTTAAAAAGCCATATGGTAACTAACGGTCAACAAAGCCTACACAAGGCAGAGATTTTGTAATATACTAGCTTTCTTCAGGATCAGGGCTTAAACAGAGCTAAAATTTCTAGACTGAACCCAACATATATAAGTAGGGCGCTGCAGGACAGAAGGGAGTAGCAGGATATATTTAAAGTAATGAAAGAGAAGAACTTACAACCAAGATTACTCTACCCAGCAAGGATCTCATTCAGATTCAACAGAGAAATCAAAAGCTTTACAGACAAGCAAAAGCTAAGAGAATTCAGCACCACCAAACCAGCTCTACAACAAATTCTAAAGAAACTTCTCTAGGAGGGAAACACAAGAGAAGAAAAAGACCCACAAAAACAAACCCAAAAAAATTAAGAAAATGGTAATAGGAGCACACATATCGATAATTACCTTGAATGTAAATGGATTAAATGCTCCAACCAAAAGACAAAGACTGGCTGAATGGATATAAAAACAAGACCCATATATAAGCTGTCTACAAGAGGCCCACTCCAGGGATTTTCCTGGTGGCACAATGGTTAAGAATTTGCCTGCCGACGCAGGGGACAGGGGTTCGATCCCTGGTTTGGGAAGATCCCACATGCTGCTAAGCAACTAAGCCCGTGAGCCACAACTACTGAGCCTGCACTCTAGAGTCCGCAAGCCACAACTACTGAGCCCTCATGCCACAACTACTGAGGCCCGTGTGCCTAGAGCCTGTGCTCCATAACAAGAGAAGCCACTGCAATGAGAAGCCCATGCACCACAAGAAAGAATAGCCCCTGCTCGCCACAACTAGAGAAAGCCCACGCAGCAACAAAGACCCAACACAGCCAAAAATAAATAAATTAATTAAAATAATAAAAAAGAAGAGACCCACTTCAGACCTAGGGACACATACAGACTGAAAGTGAAGAGACAGAAAAAGATGTGCCATGCAAATGGAAATCAAAAGAAAGCTGGAGGGCTTCCCTGGTGGTGCAGTGGTTGAGAGTCTGCCTGCCGATGCAGGGGACATGGGTTCGTGCCCCAGTGTTGGAGGATCCCACATGCCGCGGAGCTGCTAGGCCCATGAGCCATGGCCGCTGAGCCTGCGCGTCCAGAGCCTGTGCTCCACAATAGGAGGGGCCACAACAGTGAGAGGCCCACGTACCGCAAAAAAAAAGAAAGCTGGAGTAGCAATACTCATATCAGATAAAATAGACTTTAAAATAAAGACTGTTACAAGAGATAAGGAAGGACACTACATAATGATCAATGGATCAACCCAAGAAGAGGATATAACAATTATAAATATTTATGCACCCAGCATAGGAGCACCTCAATACATAAGGCAAATGCTAACAGCCATAAAAGGGGAAATCGACAGTAACACAGTAATAGTGGGGGACTTTAACACCCCACTTACACCAATGGACAGATCATCCAGACAGAAAATAAATAAGGAAATACAAGCTTTAAATGACACAACAGACCAGATAGATGTAATTGATATTTATAGGACAGTCCACCCAAAAGCGGCAGAATACACTTTCTTCTCAAGCGCACATGGAACATTCTCCAGGATAGATCACATCCTGGATCACAAATCAAACCTCGGAAAATTTAAGAAAACTGAAATCATATCAAGCATCTTTTCCAACCACAATGCTATGTGATTAGAAATCAATTACAGGAAAAAAAACTGTAAAAAACACAAACACATAGAGGCTAAACAATACACTACTGAATAACCAAGAGATCACTGAAGAAATCAAAGAGGAAATTTAAGAAAATACATAGAAACAAATGACAATGAAAACATGACAACCCAAAACTCATGGGATGCAGTAAATGCAGTTCTAAGAGGGAAGTTTATAGTAATTCAATCTCACCTCAGTAAACAAGAAAAATCTCAAATAAACAATCTAAATTTACACCTAAAGCAACTAGAGAAAGAACAAAAAACACCAAAGTTAGTAGAAAGGAAGAAATCATAAAGATCAGAATAGAAATAAATGAAATAGAAATGAAGAAAACAATAGCAAAGATCAATAAAACTAAAAGTTGGTTCCTTGAGAACAGAAACAAAATTGATAAAACATTAGCCAGACTCATCAAGAAAAAAGGGAGAGTATTCAAATCAGTAACATTAGAAATGAAAAAAGGAGAAATTACAACTGACACCACAGAAATACAATGGCTCAGAAGAGACTACTTCAAGCAACTATATGCCAATAAAATGGACAACCTGGAAGAAATGGACAAATTCATAGAAAGGTACAACATTCCAAGACTGATTCAGGAAGAATTAAAAAATATAAACAGATGAATCACAAGTAATGAAATTCAAACTGTAATTATAAAGCTTGCAGCAAATAAAAGTCCAGGACCAGATGGCTTCACAGGCAAATTCTATCAAACACTTAGAGAAGAGCTAACACCTGTCCTTCTCAAACTCTTCCAAAAAATTGTAGAGGAAGGAACACTCCCAAACTCGTTCTACAAGGCCACAATCACCCTGATACCAAAACCAGACAAAGATATCACAAAAAAAGAAAATTACAGACCAGTATCACTGATAAACACAGACGCAAAAATCCTAAACAAAATTCTAGCAAACAGAAACCAACAACATATTAAAAGGATCATACACCATGATCAAGTGGGATTTATCCCAGGGATGCAAGGATTCTTCAATATATGAAATCAATCAATGTGATACACTACATTAACAAATTAAAGAATAAAAACCATATGATCATATCTCAATAGATGCAGAAAAAGCTTTTGACAAAATTCAACACTCACTTATGATAAAAACTCTCCAGAAAGTGGGCATAGAGGGAACCTACCTCAACATAATAAAGGCCATATACAACAAACCCACAGCAAACATCATTCTCAATGGTGAAAAACAAAGCATTTCCTCTAAGATCAGGAACAAGACAAGGATGTCCACTCTCACCACTGTTATTCATCATAGTTTTGGAAGTCCTAGCCATGGCAATCAGAGAAGAAAAAGAAATAAAAGCAATACAAATTGGAAAAGAAGTAAAACTGTCACCGTTTGCAGATGACATGATACTATGCATAGGTAATCCTAAAGATTCCACCAGAAAATTACTAGGGCTAATCAATGAATTTGGTAAAGTTGCAGGATAAAAATTAAAGCAGAGAAATCTCTTACATTCCTATACACTAAGAACAAAAAATCAGAAAGAGAGATTAAGGAAACAATCTCATTTACCATTGCAACAAAAAAGAATAAGATACCTAGGAATCAACCTACCTAAGGAGGCAAAAGACCTGTACTCAGAAAACTAAAAAACACTGATGAAAGAAATCAAAGATGACACAAACAGATGGAGAGATATACCATGTTCTTGGATGTGAAGAATCAATACTGTAAAAATGACTATACTACCCAAAGCAATCTACAGATTCAACGCATTCCCTATCAAATTACCAATGGCATTTTTCACAGAATTAGAACAAAAAATTTCACAATTTGTATGGAAACATAAAAGACCCTGAACACCCAAAGCAATCTTGAGAAAGAAAAATGGAGCTGGAGGAATCAGGCTCCCTGACTTCAGACTATACTACAATGCTATAGTAATCAAGACAGTATGGTACTTGCACAAGAACAGAAATATAGATCAATGCAACAGGAGAGAAAGCCCAGAGATAAACCCACACACCTAAGGTCACCTAATCAATGACAAATGAGGCAAGAATATACAAGGGCGAAAAGACAGTCTCTTCAATAACTGGTGCTGGGTGATGGGACCTCTACATGTAAAAGAACGAAATTAGAACATTCTCTGACACTATACACAAAAATAAACTAAAAATGGATTAAATACCTAAATATAAGACCAAACACTACAAAATTCTTAGAGGAAAACATAGAACACTCTCTGACATAAATCACAGCAATGTCTTTTTGGATCCACCTCCTAGAGTAATGAAAATAAAAACAAAAATAAACAAATGAGACCTAATTAAATTTAAAAGGTTTTGCACAGCAAAGGAAACCATAAACAAAATGAAAAGACAACCCACGGAATGGGAGAAAATATTTGTAAATGAAGTGATGACCAACAAGGGATTAATCTCCAAAATATACCAACAGCTCATGCAGCTCAATATCAAAAAAAAAACAACCCAATCAAAAAATGGGCAGAAGATCTAAATAGACACTCTCCAAAGAAGACATACAGATGGCCAAGAGGCACTTGAAAAGACGCTCAACATCACTAATCATTAGAGAAATACATATCAAAACTACAGTGAGGTATCACCTCACACTGGTCAGAATGGCCATCATCAAAAAATCTACAAACAATAAATGCTGGAGAGGGTGTGGAGAAAAGGGAACCCTTTTGCACTGTTGGTGGGAATGTAAATTGATACAGCCACTATGGAGAACAGTATGGACGTTCATTAAAAAACTAAAAATAGAGCTACCATATGACACTGAAGTCCCACTCCTGGGCATATATCTGGAGAAGACCATAATTCAAAGAGACACATGTACCCCAGTGTTCACTGCAGCACTATTTACAATAGCCAGGACATGGAAACAACCTAAATGTCCATCAACAGATGAAAGGATAAAGAAGATGTGGTACATATATACAAAGGAAAATTACTCAGCCATAAAAAATTGGGTCATTTGTAGAGATGTGGACGGACCTAGAGTATGTCATACAGAGTAAATTAAGTCAGAAAGAAAAAAACAATATCGTATATTAACGCATATATGTGGAATCTAGAAAAATGGTACAGATGAACTTATTTTCGGGCAGGAATTGAGACGCAGATGTAGAGAACGGCTATGTGGACACGGTGGGGAAGGGGAGGGTGGGATGAACTGGGAGATTAGGATTGACTTATATACGCTACCATGTGTAAAATAGATAGCTAATGGAGCCTGCTGTATATAGCACAGGGAGCTCAGCTCGATGCTCTGTGATGACCTAGGTGGGTGGTTTCATGGGGGAAGTGGGAGGCACGCCCCAGAGGGAGGGGATGTATGTATACATATAGCTGATTCACTTCATTGTACAGCAAAAACTAACACAATACTGTAAAGCAACTATACTCCAATTAAAAAACAAAAAAAGCCATATGATAACTAATGGTCAACAAAGCCTACACAAGGCAGAGATTCTGCAATATACTAGGTATTTTCAGGATCAGGGCTTAAACAGAGTTAAAATCTCTAGACTGAACCCAACATACATATGTAGGGAGCTATATAGCTTAAAGTAAATTAAATTAATACACAAAGTTTTATAAGTATATTTATCATAAAACTCAGAGGAAAGGGAGAAAGACTAGTGAAACAGACTCCCTTATAAGGAAGGAAGATAAGGCAGTAAGATTACAGAGAATTAACTACATTCAAGTTAAAGGCAAAAAATTTATATATGCTTTTTACATCATGATAAGAAAAATATGCCTTACATAAGGTTTTGAGAACATCTATATTCCTGATTAATATTGCATTAAGAAATACAGGTTATTTACACAATCAGATTTAGATGAAAACAGAAAAAAACTTACGTTTCAAAAAGGGCAAAGATAAACAGAATCACAAAAAACAGAACATTGGTGGCCATAACAGCAACTTGATCAATATTTCCTTGGGGGACCTGAACTTCATCTGTACTTGCTGTAGTAAACAGAAGAAAAATTATATTACCTACACAGCTAATTTTTCTTATGACACTAAAATACTGTAAAATTATACATAGCAAATTCAATGACTAAACATTTAAAATCATTTTTTAGGCTTTCAAAGCAATTTAAAAGTTAACAGTTTACATAACAGAAATAACTTTTAAATGGCATTTAAAATTAAAGTGAATTTTCTTCCCAGGACATACACTTCAATTCTGTTACCTACAGGAAATGCTCAAATTTTCTATTTGGCGTCTCTCAAGCAAAAACAGAAATGTATGTCCATAGAATTCTATAAAATGATCTCATACTAAATACTACATTTGCTTTAAATTTCAGTTGCAGATTTTTTTCTACCTTACCTAAATTTTAAAGTTACATGGATTTCATGAAGACCTCAAAGAGTTTATTAAATAAGTTCTCAGTTCTATGATTCACCTCAATGGATATATAGTTTGAATTTTAACAGTATGTGGAATTACTATTAGTAAATATCCTTATTTTTTAACCACAATTTTTTAAGTCCTTATGTTATCATTTATATTTTTTGCAAAGAACTACCAAGATTTGATGGTGGTTTTATAAATTAGGAAGGCAAATGAGTTAAGATATTCACTTATCTTGAACTACATGGTTAAGTAACACACTCAATATAAGCTATATCTGATGTAATTGAGAAATGTGAAGCCATGTATTGATACATGTATGTATACACATCCATCATGCTATTTTATAATTTACCCACTTATTCAGAGTAAACCAGGTAAGTAATACAAGAATGTATTTATGTTATCTTTAAGTGTATGTGTAGCAGAAGTGGGGTGATTTTCCTAAGACACAATAAATTTCTATAATTTTTTCATAATAGTGCCTGCCTTTATATCTCAGGATTCCTGAGGAGGAGTTCTTCCTCCAATAATAAGTGAGATTTGAAAATAGTCTGCTATACTTGGGGGCAATTAAGCACCTTGGACACTCGACATAGGGCTATGACCTCCCTTTCACACAAAGAAAACCAGTCACACCTTTGTCCAGTTCCTTTTCTGGGGTAGACTCTGGTCCCTGTGGGCCTTAAATTATTTTGGATAGACCTCCCTGATTCTCAATCACCACCTAGAAGCCAGTCTTTACTCCTTTGAATCAAATATCAACATTGCCCCAAGTTAGACTGGAGTTTACTTCATATGTGTTTAGTTTTCTGCAGCCTCCAACCAGTGCTAGCTTTAGTGGGGAGACTCAGAAATGTTGCATCCTAAACTGTGGGAACTGACTAGGTATCCTAATTATAAGAATTTTAAGAAAACACTACATATTGATTAAAAAACTGTGTAATTGGAAATTAAATCCTATCCCATGATAACATCTTTAATAACAGGAACAACTTGATATGTTTTATCTAAACATTTTTGAAATTTAAAAATGATCTTTGTTTTAAAAAAATTATTTTGAAGGACTTAGAAATCTTATGAAAGAAGACAGATCTCTCCTTTTTAAACTCTCATTTGTGCTTTAGAGCAGTGCTGTCCAATAGAACTCTGACGTGATGGAAATGTTCTTTCTCTCTACTGTCCAGTACAGCTAGCTGCTAGTCACATATACCCATTAACTAAGCACTTGACATGTAGCTTGTGTGGGAGTTCCCTGGAGGTCCGGTGTCTAGGACTCGCTTTCACTTATGTGGACCGGGTTCAATCCCTGGTTAGGGAACTAAGATCCTGCAAGCCACGCCACACAGCCAGAAAAAAAAAAAGAAAAAAAATAGCTAGTGAGATAGTGAGAATGAGGAATTTCTTAAATGTAATTAAGTTTAAACAGCCCAATATGACTAGTGGCTACCACACTGGACAATATAGCTGTATGTTTTTGCTACTCAAAGTGTGGTTCATAGACCAGCAGCATCAGTTCCCATGGGAGCTTGTTATAAATGTAGATTCTCCCTCCCCAGGCCTACTGAAACAGACTCTGCATTTTAACAAGGTTCCCAGGTGCTTTCTAAGCATATTAAAGTCAATAAAGCAAGGATCTATATGGTTATCCCCTTCAACTTATGAAAGATTTCTTGTGTATCTTCCCTTTCTCAGCCCCTCAACCTCACCCTCTTTAACTTGCTCATTCTCTTTACCTTTAAAGAGGTAGAGAAATAGGTCCTTTAAGTTAGCATCCTGTCTTACACCTTTTCCAAAAAGTAGCTTAAACCCACTGCCGGCACTTCCTCACCACTCATTCTTTCTTTTTATTTTGAAAACTTTCAAACACATCCTTATCCATCTATGCCCTAGATTCAACAATATTTTGCCACACTTGATTCATCTACCCCTTCCTTTCCTCCCTTCTGTCACTCTCTCTTTGTTGCTGTACTGTTTTTCACTAGATGATTCCCAAATTTCTATCTCTAGCTTTGATCTCTACTGCCAAAATTACAGATGCCTCTGGAATTTTTTAGTTGTTCTAGGGTAGCATTATATTTGGCTTGAAACAAATTGAAATCACCTTATCTTTTCAGCCAATGTCCCTTCTTAAATTCTTCTTCTTTCATTCTTTCAATTATCTAGAATCAAAACCCAGCAGACATCTTCAACAAGCCCCTCCATTCCTTAGTATTCCCTATCCAACCTGTCAGAATCTTTTTTTTTTTCTTCAAAAGCTCATATCTCATCCCTTCACCATTCTGTTACTGCTGTAGTTCAGGTCTTTACATATCTGGATTAGCCTCACTTGCAATCTGGCTATCATCATACTTCTCCTTTGTTCAAAATTTGCTATAGCTCCTCACCACTCTGCTCTCCACCCGACTACTTTTTTTTTTTTTTTTTTTTTTGCGGTATGTGGGCCTCTCACAGCTGTGGCCTCTCCCGTTGCGGAGCACAGGCTCCGGACGTGCAGGCTCAGCGGCCATGGCTCACGGGCCCAGCCGCTCCGTGGCATGTGGGATCTTCCCAGACCGGGGCACGAACCCGCGTCCCCTGCATCGGCAGGCGGACTCTCAACCACTGCGCCACCAGGGAAGCCCAACCCGACTACTTTTAACTTTACCTTCCACAAGTTTTGTTGTAAAAATTAAATAAAATGTCTATCAAAGAACTTGGTAAAATTAACAGTGTCTTTTCCAAAACTTTATAAACTCCTTGAGGACAAGGACTAAATTGCATTCTTTTGCATGGGGGGACAATCGCCAAGGAGGACATAACAAGGAGTACTTAAATAATGGTTTACTTAGTAAAATATACCTACTTACCAGACTGGGTACCTATTTATGAGTCAGAGAAAGATATGAAGGATGAAAATGTGTATTTGTAGAGTATACCAAAAGAATAAAAATACAAAAGAGAAACCATACTTATTCCCATGATTAAGCGAATAAAGAAATACTTGAAACAGAAAGATACATTTGGTAGCAATAATACTGAAATCATTCCAAAGATCTCAAGGATTTTAGGATACTGGCTTTTTGAAAACAAGATGAAGTGATTTTTAGCAATGGTTTTAACCTTACCAATTGTGCACACCAAGTCACTGATATAGGCATGCCTTTAAAAAAAATCAACTTAGCTAACTTTCAACTTTGAAGATCTTCCCCAATTACCTATTGTATTGTCCTCAGAGACAAAATTCAAGTGAATATCAAAGAGACAGAATCATTAGAAACACTTTGTAATATTATAGTAATTTAGTCAAACAGGTTAATAGTACCTTCTTCAAAATTAATACTTTTACACTGTCGTCCTGAGTCATCCACACGATGTTCTCTTAAAAGAAAAACATAAATATTGTATCCATGAAAGGCTTAGTATAATAGATAATAGTTTAAATTTATTACTAGCTTTCTATTTTTTCACATTCTGGTATAGTTTCTTTTACTGTCTTCTGAGTAATGAAATTATTATGATATATAACTGATAAAATTTTTAAAATACAAGTTACAATTATTATATTATCATATAAAATGAAAAAAAAACTCAATTCATCCAAAAGCACACATGAGCTGCCTTAATCAGTATTTGAAGTTTTCCAATGATTTTTAACATGATTTATAAACATTTTGGACTCTTGGATAAAACACTCCAAAGAAATATAAAGTAACAAAACTTCTGTAGTTTTATAAATTTTTTTCTAATATATAAAAGATAAGAGATACACATTATGAGTAACTTTTGTATCTAAGGTTGAACCTAATCATTAATCTACTTAAAATGTTGCTTTCATGCCATTTCCCCTACTTAGAAGTCTATCATTAGTAAACCAAGACCAAACCTTGAATCTTTAAAGACCTTATAATCTGTTCTTATTCATCATCTATTATTTTAGTTATCAGTACCACATGCGTTAGCTGATCAGAAAATATGAACACAACTAGACATTAAAAACCAATTAAAGACATCATAGAAATAATTCTCCAACAATGATAATGTTTATTTAATTTCACAATCTATAAGAGTAGTTTTATCATTTCTATCTAATTACCTTAATACAGCAAGAATCAGAATAATATTTAAAATTCCCAGGAAGGCGCCAAGTAAAACTGGTGCTGTGTACATGTTTATCTGCAGCTTAATGGTATCCCATGTCACGCCCTTTTCTCCAATGAGTGCAAAACAAGTCTGAAAAACTTATTAAAATAAAATGTATACAGATTAATTATTATATGGGAGGCACAGGCTAAAATAAATGTGAGAAATATTTACCAGAGAATTGGAAGTAATATATGGAATCATCCATCTGCATCAGACATCCCAACAGGGGCAAGAAAATTGGTTCTTGGTGGGGAGAGGCAAAACATTTACTCTTTTTCTGTATAAAGCACAGATATGCATACAGTACATAAAACACATACAATATAGGTCTGTGGTATTAAAATTTCATGGGATGGAGTGGTTAGGAAAGAAATGTCTAAAAAGCCTCCTTAGGGAGACAATAACATAAAAAATGGGTGAGAAGCACTGATGTACAGGCATTCACAAGGGATTATACCTAACATAAGTTGTCAGTATTTTCTTTTTTTAAAATACATCTCTGTATGAAATTTAAGTTATACAATTTCTTCCATAAGTAAATTATTAAAGTTTAATCAATTTCATTATAAGAAACTGTGACATTTTAACTCAATATTTTAAAATATTACTGTGTATATGGTACTTAAATTATACATATTTAATATCATTTTCAATTTGGATCTGTGGTAAAAATCAGATTGGGTAAGTACTGGTTTGCTCTCCTGATTTAGATTCTATATCTCATTCTGCCAGGACTTTACATGTAACCTTAGGGTGAGGATTAAGTAAAATACTGCACCTAAAGCACTTAGAACAGCATCTAGCATATGGTAAGCAGTCAATAAATGTTTGTGCTTATTGATGTGGTTATTATTGGAAAAGTCATCTAATCTTTTCAGGCCTACATTTACTCATCTTTAATACAAAATGTTTTAGTGAAAAATCTTTTTTTTAAATTTTTATTTACTTATTTATTTATTTTTGGCTGTGTTGGGTCCTCATTGCTGCACGTGGGCTTTCTCTAGTTGAGGCGAGCGCAGGCTTCTTATTGCAGTGGCTTCTCTTGTTGAGGAGCACGGGCTCCAGGAGCGCGGGTTTCAGTAGTTGTAGCACACGGGCTTAGTTGCTCTGCAGCATGTGGGATCTTCCCAGACCAGGGCTCAAACCCATGTCCCCTGCATTGGCAGGCAGATTCTTAACCACTGCACCACCAGGAAAGCCCCGTGAATAATCTTTAAAATGCTTTTTAGATTGCCAAAATATTTACTGAGAACCTAAGCCTATACCATGCACTGTGCTAGAAACTGAGGGTAGAATGGTAAATTTAAAAAGACCCAGACTATGCCCTCATGTATATAGTAAGGCAATAGGTTCAACTGTTCTAGATTTCTGCTTATATTTTATTCCAGAACACTGAACTAAAATACTAGATTTTGGTGAATTAGGAATTAGGCTTTCTTCTGTTGAAGCGAAGTAATGGAAGTAATGGAAACTGGAGGTTGGGGTGTTAATGATGAAGTAAACTGAGTTGGATTCAAATTGATGCTATTTATAACTGCAATATTAAAACCATGGGCCAATTATATGGCTTTTCAAAGTTATGCTAGGCATAAAAAATTAATTTCTCTACTCATTTAGCAGAAAATTAATTGGCCTTAGGGAAATATTAAATCTCATTAATATATTTTTATATTCATTAAAGTATGAAAGCCTGGAAAGAAGAAGAGACTAGTAAATCTTTTTTAAACTCTTTCATTTTCTTCAACCTTAGAAAAGTCTTAAAGGTATGGGCAAAAGGGGAAAAAACCTCCTATAACTTTCCTCAAATCCTTCAATTAAAAGAATTTTGTTTCTCATAAACAGGAAAAGAAAAGCAAACTCTTGCTGAGATGTCAAGGTAAATGATTATCTGACAGAACGTATACTTTGGAATCAGACAGTGAGGTCTGAATATCATATTTCCCATTTACTATCAGGGTGAGCCTGGATAATTTACTTAGATTCTCTATGCCTTGGTGTCCTAATCTGTACAGTGGGACTAATAACATTTAATTTAGGGAACATGAGTTAACACATATAAAGAGCCTAGCCTCACTGCTAGATCAAAAAATATCAGTTTCCTTCCCTTTGCATTCAGCTATGAGGTTTTATAATTGAATTGCATCTAACATTTGAACCTCAAAAGTTTTCCCAATTCAAATCCAAGTAATGATAAGTGAACAACACCTACCTGGACCTAGAATAAAACCTAATGCTTGACATGCACTTGTGTTTGCCATGGAACTTGTTCTTTCCTGAAGAGAGGTAGCACCAGCAATATATGATCTAATAACAGCTACATTTCCTAAGAAAAGACACAATAATGCAAAGTAAAACAAAATATTCTCCAGTTTATAAAAATTCAACTTAATTTGGCTCTATACAGAAGAAGAAATATTAACCTACAACATAGTTACTGCTTCCTCTTTATGATTATACAAGGCATGTATAGTGAACAAATGTATCAATTAATGGAAAATATTGCTTTTACTAATATGAAAACACAGTTAAAGATGTGAATGAATGAAAAAATGGCATACAGGAAAGAAACTTTTTTTCATCATTAAATACCGAGAAAGCATTGAGTGAATGGAGTACTACTAATTGCTACACTGTTTTAAAAGAAATATGCTACCCACTCTGCATGTTTATAAAAACAAATCCTAAAAATTTGAGTCAAAAAAATTTGCTGAGCTTTTATGTTGAAGAGACTCTGCTAGGGGCTAGAGAATATTTTCAAAAGTCATAGATTGTCTCTAATTACACTAAGTTTACTAGCTAGTTGGTGATAAGGGATTTAAACAGTGCAAAACAGTATATAAGCAAATGCCAGAGACATGTTGGAGAAACAGTAGTGTAGCCTAAGAAAGCTTCATGGAAGAGGTGGAACTTGAACTGAATCTTGAAGGATGAAGAATCATGGGAACAGAAGAGAGAAACTATAGGTAATGGGAACATCATAAGCAAAGGCAAAATGATAGGAAAAATATTTGCAATGAGACATCTGTATGTTGACTGTCATATAGGAGATTGAGAAGAGGTGACCCTAGATGAGAGAAGGCCATAAATGTCAGGATGAATGTGAGTCCAACACAACCAAAAATATACATCCATGCATATTACCTGCTCCAAATCCCACCAATCCACGAGCAACCAACATGTAGTATTTATTATGAGAAGCTGGAACCTGGACATATGCATACAGGCAGTTGGCTGCCACCGAAATGAAAATGGAAACAGTAAGAGGTTCTTTTCTTGGTCGATAGTTAGACCACAAACCAAATATAGGTGAAGCTACCATTTGGCCAAGGCTAAAAGAAGCAATAACCCAGCCCAAAAAACTTGCATCGGCAGTCTGATCAATCTGCGGAAAAAAGTACAATGCTTTAAGAATTGTTATCCGAGAAAAGTAAAGTTAAAAATCTAAATACATTTTTTCTGACCGTGTAACATTTCTTATTCAAAAAATAAAAACAATAATGCTAACACATAAGTTTTATAACACCATTACTTACAGTAAGGAATACAAACTTCTGACATTACAATTAAATGTGTTAACAATTCACTATACACAAGGAAAAATGTTTAAGAAACTTCATCTTTTAGAACAATTATAGAAATTCTGCCATAAAAATCTTGTTTAAAAAAAATCACATTATATACCTAACAATAACATCATAAAAATAATATGCCATTCTTTAATTCTTGTAAAGTAAATACAATTATTTACCTTATGCTACTCTATAAACTAAACAACCATTAGCACTGTGAATCTATTTTTTTAACTGGGCACAATAATCAAATACTTAAAGACAATAATAAAATTTCTCTCATTAAACCTACTACTAATTCTTCCTTTCAGCATAGACAATCCAGGATTCTACCAAAGAGGATTTATATATCATTAATACTGAGGTTAAAACAAAATGATTACAACTCAGAAAATACTTTCAGAAAACAGAAAATTTTAGCTTACAAAAGGGACTATGGAATAAATCAACAGATTGGGTTTTTTAAAATATGGTAGGTTATATAATAATTTGGAAAAATAAGAGCCATTAAATTTTAGGACATAAGTTTAAACATATATAGGTTAAGTGGTAGAACAACTTAATAAGGAAAACCATGGCCTTTTCTTTTCCAAAGATATTTTTTAAAAGCTTAAAATGAAGATATTTAGGTACATTTCTGTTTGTGTGGGATGAGAAATAAGAGTGAATAAGTATAATGACTTCATGTCATATAAATCTAAAAATTAATTTTCAAAAAAGCAATGAAAACAATTTTAATATTAAATGTCTAGTGGTTTGAAAGCAAGAGGATAAAAGTGTCTTCTCAGGATATCAATTGATCATAATAGTCAAGTGTCCGTTTCATTGACAGAAGTGAGCTGACTCTTGAAGACGGCTCTAACAATTTTAACAACATTTGCTATTTTTATTGGATACTATTCTTTACAATGACTGGAAAACTGGAATCTGCTAGAATTCTGCTAGAATTGTAACAGGAAAGTAAAATGGTTTGGAAGATACAGGTTCTATACTACAACAGAAGGTATCAGTTCAGTAATTGAACTGTTACCTGTGCTCCTGTGTGTTTCTCTCTCTCTTATAGTAATAACAGCATGTTGTTTCCAATCCTCTGGCCACCTCTAATGATCTCTATCATATTGTTTGCAGGATAAAGTCTAAACTACTTATTATGTAAAACTAGCTCACAAGCTGGTCACTGTCTCTCCTCTCGAACTTCATCTCTCTGCATGCTCCCTCCCCCCAGTTCTAACTTCCAGCCACACAGAACTTTTTGAAGTTTCCAAATTGAGTCAAGCTCTTTGCTTCCAGGCCTTTGCACAGGATCCTCTACTGCCCCTTCCATCAGGAATGCCTTTCCAAACTCCTACTCCGTGGCCCAGACTGCCCCTTCTGGTGACCAGTTTCTGTAGGCCTTCCAAACTCAGCTCAGATATAACTGCTTTTGGGAAATCTTCCAGGATCTCTTTAGTCTGGATCAGCAACATCTCCCTAACCCCCATGTCTGTCTGTCTGTGTCAGTCTGTGTGTATGTCTCTCTCTCCCCCAGCCCCCACTCCTTCTGTCTCTCTCTGCCTCTCTCCCTCTCCCTCTGGCTCTCTCTCCCCTGTGAACACGTACACACACACACATCATGCTCTTAGGCTTTTACCCACTCATATTGTATGGTAATAATCTGTAAACTTGTTTGGTTTTGCACACTTCAGTGAAAGTTAGATCCGTCTCTTCTCTTAAAAAAAAAAAAAGTCCACAGTGCGTAGTACTGTATTTCAAAATATTCTTCTCTAAACATGTTAATAATATTTACAAAGTCAAAGTTCTAGAACTCTTAATGCTTCGCTATGGGAGCTGAGATGTGTTCCAAGCCTCCTCAACTATTTACTTATAGATTATTGCATATTCATCCAATTAACAGTCACTAAGGCCTTCTCTGCGACAAAACCTGTGTGAGGCAATATGAACACAAATTGAATAAACACAGTTCTTGCCATCAAGGAGTTTCCAAACCAAGTTCTACTTATCTGATTCTGAAAAATCCTACATTTTTGAGTAGCTGAGGAAAAACACCAGCATGCTTTAATTCTTTATGGGGGTAACTTCACAGAGTTGTTATGAGAATTATTTAAGTCAAGACATGTATAGTGCCTAGGGTCATGTCTGCCTATAGTATGCACTAAATGAATGTTACCTATACATAAAAAATTAGTATTTCTTGGTATTTTGTTTTTACTGATATGTCGGTTTTATTATTATATTTTATTGTAACATGCATGAGTAGTCCCACTATGTCCCTGGGCCTATAGATAACCTATCATTCCAATTTAAAATCTGGGTTTAAGAATATGAGTTTTCCTGGAAATCAATCACAACTCTGGGCAACACAGGCTATGGAATCACTGGGCTGATAGCTGTCTATCAGCCAGGGCCAGAAGCACAAATCAGAGATTCACAGCAGTGCCAAATTCCTTTCAGACAGATAACTTACTGTTTGGGGGTTTTAGAGGGGTGGTTTTGGCCTAGCTTTTTATCTTTCTCACAGATGACTTTTAAGCTAAGTAATACTTGGTAACATATTATCGTAAAAGAGATAGTAGCCTTAAATTAAAAATGAAAATTTTGATAAATAGCAATGACCTACTGTATAGCACAGGGAACTATATTCAGTAGCTTATAAAAACCTATAATGGAAATGAATCAGAAAAAGAATGTGTATATGTGTGTGTGTGTGTGTGTGTATAACTGAATCACTTTGCTTTACACCTGAAACATTGTAAATCACCTATACTTCAATAAAATAAATAAACAAATAACATTTTTTAAAAAGAATGAAAAATCTTAAGACAGTAGGTAACATAGCACTGTAGAGTCAGATTTTGGTTTCAGATAGGCTTGATTCTACCATTTTCTAGCTGTGTGATCTTGGGCAAGCTACCTAACTTCTCTAGTCTGAGTTTCTTTATCTGTTAAACAGGAGTGATAATGACCATCTCACAGAGTTGTTATAAAGATCAAAAGATGATTTAGATGAAAGATTTAGTATTGTGCCTGGCACACAATGAGCTATCAATATTATTATGAAATAACTTGAGAAAATTAACTCACAAGGTTTTTGGTGAAAATGTTATGCTTGTCTTGCCGAAGAACTAGGGATATGTTCATGTGCTCTCAATAAATTTACCTTTGAAGAGATTACAAATATCTGGAGAAAGGAGTGTACCTTTTCAAAATTCAACTTATTATGCTGAGTAGACCCAATTTTGTAAATACCTTTCTTTTGAGAATTTTGAGGTTAAGCAAACTAGATACAGGGACCATAGAAATCAAGAGTTTTGATACATGGAAATACATATTTTAGCACAGAAGATATTGCTCCAGAATTGTTAAATATTCTGTTCCAATTCTAATAATTCTGCCAGTATGGAAAGAATTTTTAGTGTCATGAGTAATGATTTCATGTAAAATAAATTTTTAATTAGTTTAAATTAATTTTCAAAATGGCAGTGAAAATGTGGCACTAAATCACTAAAAAGTAAAATGTGTATTTTTTTCCTATATTTCTTTTAAAAGATAGCATAAGAAAATAGTATTTTTAAGTTAAAAATTATAAAACCTAAAAATCTAAAATGAAATATAAGATGTCAATAAATTTCTTATATAATAGGTATAATTTTTAAACCCTAAATATTCATCAAATGTGTCTACTATTTTTATTGAAGCCATCCAACCATTCTAACAATCTTGTAGAGAAGTTAGGTAAACTCTCTGTAACATGCTGTTACAACACTCAATGATAAGTATTAATGATAAAGGGATATGGAAGCACATAGGAAAACCTTCTAATGCCAACTGGGGTGAGGGACAGTAAGAAAAGGCTTTTCAGAGGAGGTGACGTTGGAGCAAAGCCTTGAAGAATTAATAAAAAATAGTGGAGAAGAAGGGAGGAAGGGAATGGCAGAGGAAAGGAGAGATGGAGGGAAGGAAAACACTCCAGAAAAAAAAAGGAGGAAAAAGTGTAAAGATCTGAGGACCTTAGGTTCATCCAAGTACATGATATAATAAATTACTGGCTATAGATCTAATATTGGCCAAGGCTCAGGATCTAGGCTGAAACACACACACACACACACACACACACACACACACACACACACACACACACACACACACACACACATACTCTCTCTCTCTCTCTCTCTCTCTCTCTCTCTCCTCTGGAGAAAACCAAAATATAAGGGGCAAGTTGATAAAGAAAAATACACAAAATAATTTAAGAATAAAGAGTTAAGAGTAATGTCATGGAAGCTAAGAGACAGTTTCAAGAAGCAAAGAGAGGACAACAATGTCAAACACTACCCCAATGTCACCTAAAGTAAGGACTGAAAAGTATCTACTATTTGGTGAGCGATTAAGTCATTGGAGACCTCATCAAGAGCAGTTGTAGGGTAGCAGAGGAGTTAATCAGATTGTAGCAGGATAAGGAGTGAAGAAGAGTTAGGAAGCACAGAGGAACTCCTTCAAGAACCTTAACTGAAATATTATTATAGAATAATTATGTCTTCAACTTAAATACTGATTTTTAATAAATTCATTACTGGAATTTTCAGATAGAACTGACAGTTATATGTCAAATATATTTTTTAAAAAGGTAGAATTGACAGGACTTGATCATCAACTGATGATCAACTGATGTCAGAGTACCCACCAAACTTGCATCTTCTTGTCACTCCCTCCTTCCCATGTAGTAACCACAGCATCAAAATACATATATTGTCTATTCTTTTCACACTGTCACCTGACATCCCAAATTAATTCTATCAGAAAGCATCAAGTTATTCGATAGCAATATCACTTACACATTATAGGAATTCAGACTATGTCTAGCTTAGTTTCCTTTTTATTCGGGAAGGGGTGTGGATGGGATGGGAAAGTGGCTAATAAGTAGGTGACCATACATCTACATTTGCCTGCAATTGTCTGGATATAATCCTATTTTCCTGCTAAAGCACTCTTTTCACTTCAAGAGTGCTCTGGTTTGCACAATAAAGCATACAGTTACCTTACTTATAAGCCTCTTTTGAAGAATTATTATCTCAAGTTATTTTAATAAAGATTAACTCAGAATACCAAAGAGACTCTCTAGAAAACTCTTAACTACATAAGAGTTATTACTACTACAGCTACATAAGAGATGAATAAAGTGCACAAACCTTTTGGAGATATGGCCATATTGACATTATCACAATAGAAAATCCTGTGAAGAGACAAATTCTGTTATTTATGCTTATAATAATTTCATCACTATAGATACAAATTTTTGAACTATAGCATGGATTTTAAAACATCATTCTGAATTTACAAACTTATGACCACAAATGTCTAATTTATTAAGCAATGGGGTTTTATTTATCAAAAGGAAAATAAATATTAAAGGCTAGAAAACATATATATAATGACAGTCCCTCACCACAATTAACATAATAAAAGCAGAGGACCTATTTCTCCTTATTCACGTGTCTTTACTGTAAATGAAAATTACTGAAACTTCCTTGGTGGCAGAGTGGTTAAGAATTTGCCTGCCAATGCAGGGGGACATGGGTTCGAGTCCTGATCTGGAAGGATCCCACATGCCGTGGAGCAACTAAGCCCATGCGCCACAACTACTGAGCCTGCGCTCTAGAGCTGAGCCACAATTACTGAGCCCGCATGCCACAACTATTTAAGCTGTGCACCTAGAGCCCGTGCTCTGCAGCAAGAGAAGCCACCGCAATGAGAAGCCCGCGCACTGCAACGAAGAGTAGCCCCTGCTCACCACTAGAGAAAGCCCACGCACAGCAATGAAGAACCAATGCAGCCAAAAATAAATAAATTTATTTTTTTAAAAAAAGAAAAGAAAATTACTGACAGCTTTGTTAAGTTTTTATAGCAGAAGTGAATGGAGATAAGGCTACTTTGTTATAGACGAATTGCTAGACTTCTAATCTGTGTTGTTTGGGAGAGATAATTCACTGCAGGGAGGACTAAGAAGAAGGAAAATGATCTTTAAAGGGGGCAGTGGCTATAAAGAACCAGAATTTCTCAAGATGGGCATACCTTAAAAGAAAATTATCTCTGCTAGCTTTTATTGCTTGAGAACTGTAATGATAAACTCCAATTTTTTTGTCAATTTTAAATATTAGGCACATCCAATCACAATTCTATCAAGGCTGTTTTAAAAAAAAAACAGCTCTATTAAGATATAATTCACAATGAATTCACCCATTTAAAGTGTACAATTCAATGGCTCTTAGTGTGCCAGATATGTGCAACCATGACTACAGTCAATTTTACAATATTTTAGTCACCTCAGAAAGAAACCCTGGACCCTTTAGCTATACTCTTCTATCCTCTATCATTTCCCCAAAAGCCCTAAGCAACCACTAATTTACTTTCTGTCTCTATAGATTTTCCTATTTTGGACTTTCATATGAATAGAACCACACAATATGTGGTCTTTAGTGTCTGGCTTCTTTCTTTGCATAATGCTTTCAAGGTTCATCTATGTTGTAGCAGTATCAGTACTACATTCCTTTTTAAAAGTCTGTTTTAAAAAATAATTTAATTATTAGTTTCATCTTAGTGTATTTTGAATTAACACATTGACTTGATGAAAAGAATCAACTAATGTTTGAAAATAAGACTACTATCTCACAATCAAGTAACTTGTAAACAGGTAAAATGTTTCACATGCCAATTAAAATCTAAAGTTAAAAAACTTATTTCTGTTAAATTTGAAATTATTACTTATATTTTAGATAAATGAGTACAAAAATTAGAAGTGCTTTAAATAAAAAAACAATCTGGGGCTTCCCTGGTGGTGCAGTGGTTGAGAGTCTGCCTGCCGATGCAGGGGACACGGGTTCGTGCACCGGTCGGTCCGGGAAGATCCCACATGCCGTGGAGCGGCTGGGCCTGTGAGCCATGGCCGCTGAGCCTGCGCATCCGGAGCCTGTGCTCCGCAACGGGAGAAGCCACAACAGTGAGAGGCCCGCGTACCGCTAAAAAAAAAAAAAACAAAAAACAATCTGTTGCAGAGATTGTTACCTAAACAACATTCATTTGCCCCCTTCCTCCTCTCTGATAGAATCCTGGTTGTATTGAGGTATACATCATACATCATTCCTCCACAAAGCCACAGGCTTTAGAGGACACTGTGTCCACCCCAAAATCCAGAGGTTAGATCCTGATTAGATCTCACTATCCCAGCTGATGATGGGTTTAGAAATTAACAGGTAACCCAATTCTGACCAGTGAAAAATAAGGGGAGGTCTACTTTGGGACCTCCAAGAAAGGACTCCTCATATCTTTGGAGGTTTAAAAAATAAGTCCCTTTCAATCAATAAAAATTACTGTGGAAGGATGTGACACATGGAACTGCTGCTGCATCCCTCCTATAGCCTAAGAATGATGGCAATATGCAGAAGAGAGCAAAACCAAAAAACTTATTCAGAAGCAGAGCCAGTGAACTTCACCTGGAGTTGTCCCGCTATGGATATCTTATAAGAAAATACAAATTACTGTTCAAGCCAACCTGAATCAACATTTTTTCCTGATATTTGTGGAAAGCATAATAATAGATATACAATCCAAAAAACTTTATTTTGTACTTTTCTTTAGTTTTAGCTTTATTTAAAATCTATTTTTACTCAATGTTGAATCATAAAGAAGACTGGCAAGAGAGAGAGAACAAGAGGGTGACCTGGGATAAATGGAAAGGATATGGAAAACAACTTAGTCAAATGACTTTCACTAAATCCATCTCAGGGAAAGAAACCATTTGTAAAATTATTGCCTATGGACTTAGAGTCCATGCTTGGAAAAAAAATTGATTCCCTAAAACATTCCTTTATAAACTATCACAGTATTGAGAATTCCTATATATTTTCATTCCTTATCATTTTTAACATAATTACAGTTCTTAATATTAAATTTGTTTTCCTCATAAAGGTTAACTTTTTCAGTAAATATGTTTTCAGAAATAATGTTAATAGGTTAAAATAATCAAGCTATACAGATCAATATTCTTGGACTTTACTATTGGTATGTGTCAATATAAAAGTTAAATGAGGTTCACAGGCAACAAAAGTAAAAAGCAAATACATTAAACTACATCAAAATTTAAAACTTCTGTGAATCAAAGGGCACAATCATCAGAGTGAAAAAAAGAGTCACGGAATGGTTGAAAATATTTGCAAATCATATATCTGATCAGGGATTAATATTCAGAATATATAAAGAACTCTTACAACTCAACAACATAAAACCTTATTTAAAAAATGGGCAGGGGCCTCCCTGGTGGCGCAGTGGTTGAGAGTCCGCCTGCCGATGCAGGGGATACGGGTTCGTGCCCCGGTCTGGGAGGATCCCATATGCCGTGGAGCGGCTGGGCCCGTGAGCCGTGGCCGCTGGGCCTGCGCATCCGGAGCCTGTGCTCCGCAACGGGGGAGGCCACAACAGTGAGAGGCCCGCATACCACAAAAAAAAAAAAAAATGGGCAAAGGACTTGAACAGACCTTTCTCCAAAGAAGATATACAGATAGTCAATATGCACGTGAAAAGATGCCTAACGTGAGTAATCATCAAGGAGATACAAATCAAAGTCACAATAAGCTACTACCCCATTAGAATGACTAATGTCAAATAAACATAAAATAAGAGTTGGTGAGGATGTGGAAAAATCTGAACCCTGACTGTTGATTGGAATGTAAAATGCAGCAGCAGCTATGGAAAAAAGTATAGCAGTTCCTCAAAAAATTAAAAATAGAATTATCATATGATATAGCAATTCCACTTCTGGATATATACCCAGAAGAACTGAAAGCAGGATGTGAAAGAGGTATTTGCACACCCATGTTCACAGCAGCTATTTGTAAGAAACAAAATATGGAATCAACCCAAATGTTCATCAACAGATAAATGGATAAACAAAATGTGGTATATACTGAAGGGGATCAGAACATGCTACCCCAAAATATGCTGCTTTGGCATATTGATTATTTTGAGCTGAAGGCAACTAACAAACAGCAGACACAGAAGGGCTTTCTGTCTTCCCCCTTTCTGCCTAAAAACTGGGCATAGATTTCCCCTGAGAAATGTGCTCCTCCAGTACCAGGAAGAAGAAAACATTCTTATCACTGCAGATGGAGCATCAATGCTGAGATGAGTCTGCACAAACAAACCTTACTCAAATAACCCTCATCCTCCATTAGTTACCCCATGTATTTCCTAGTCACTTTCCCACAATTTACCATCCCTAGAAAGCCAGCCCCTTTTCTTTGTCTAGTCACCTCTCCATAATTAGAGACCCTTGTTAAAATAGTATATAAGTCCCTGAGTCTAACCCTTTCTTTGGGGTTTTCACTTTTCTATGAAGCCCCATATCTCACATAAAAATATTAACATCAAATAAATTTTTATGCTTTTCTCCTGTTGATCTGCCTTTTGTCAGTTTAATTTGCAGGCCCCAAATTAAAAACCTTTCCTTTACTTTCTTAGCTATAAAACCTAACAAAGTAAAGGAAAAGTTTTCCCTCTCCTAGAATTTATACAGCAGACTATTATTCAGCCTTAAAAAGGAAGGAAATTCTGACACATGCTACAACATGGATGAACCTTGAGGACATTACGCTAAATGAAATAAACTAATCACAAAATTAAAAATACTGTATGATTTCATTTATATGAACTATCTAGAGTAGTCAAGTTCATAGAAACAGAAAGCAAAATGATGGTCAATGGTGGCTGAGGGAAGGGGAGATGAGTTGTTGTTTAATGGGTATAGAGTTTCAATTTTGCAAGATAAAAAAGTTCTGGAGATTGGTTATACAACCATGTAGAGATATTTAACACCTCTGATCTTAGAAATGGTTAAGACGGTACATTTTATGTTATGTGGTTTTTACCATAATAAAAAAATAATTTTTAATTAAATGACATTAAAATATTTTTTATCTAAAGTTTAAAAATTATGTATAATTTCTAATACTTACCTACACTGCTAAGAAACATAGTAAGATACAGAATCCTAATAGATCTCCATCGGCTCTTATAGTGCTCCTCAGTTTCTATAATATCCCATTCTCTAGGTATAAAGAAGAAAAAAGTAGTATAAAGTTATCTCAGTACATGCAAATCTTTCTGTGGCACAATTTTATTTTCTCTCTCCTAAAGTCATGAAAATTATATGATAGAGGTATAATTTACTAATATTGGTTTTTACTATACTAATTCATCTATAAGTAATTATTATATCTTTTAATTTCCATGGATTATATTTATGGATCACTGTGCATAGAAACTTGGGAGACATGAGGCAGCTTAAAAAGGCAAAACATTTTGTGAACCAATTATTTTGCTATTGTTGGCATGCTATAAACTTATGAATCAAGCATGTTTAAATTTGCTAAACTGACAAAATGAATAAAGTATATCAAAATAAATAAAATAAAATAGCTACAACCATTAGATCTCCTACAGGTGGGATATACAACTAGTAACTATTAAATGATAATAACTGTCATCATTATGACATGCTCTACTTGATGACAGCAAATTAACTTTGCTGTAGGAAGATATTTTAGTTGGGTACTTTCAGCAAAATTAATATAAAGGTGACACCAGGAAGGTTTGATGTGACCTAAGACATTCATAACCCTGGGATTTCCTGAAACATTTGCCTTTGCTCCAACACAGGTTACCAGACAAGCTCTGTTAGTGGACCAAAGAGAGACCAAGGCCCCTCCAGACTGGGTTGACCTTTCATTATCACCCTTGACCTGGATTAAGGGAAAGTATGTTAACCACGTAGCCTACCTCTGTCAGGTGATAACATTAGCATGTGTACCCATTACATTTTCACATATGCACACAAAAAGAGTTAACAAATTTACCGTAATATAAGCATTATGCTTTCAAATAATTAAAACAAGCACAACAGACAAAATGCCATCTTATGTTCCAACATTATTTTCTAAAATAGACTTCGAACTGTTAGTCTTCAAAAAAGAAACTATGTTTTTTTTTAAATGTGACGTGACTGGGAATGTTAGAGAGGGAATGAAGAAAAGAAATAACATTTATTAGATCTATTATGTGCCAGATATATCAGTTCCTGGTATAATATATATGAAGTGCTTAACACTGTATACGCTGTTCCACAAAAATAGACTGTAATGTCGCATACCTGAAAAATAGCAGAACCCCAGATGCTCGTATTTGCAAATCAATATATTGAAATTTGGAATACATAATGCAGATACAGGAAGTCCCCTACACACGAACCTTCAAGTTGCAAACTTTCAAAGATGCGAACATGCGTTCGCATGTCCAAACACATGTTAGTTCACATGTCTGGCAAACAGTGTCACATGTGTGCATCCTCTAAAAGTGGTTGTGCTTTTGTGTACTTTACTGTACAGTACTGTATAGAGTACAGTAGTACAGTATCTTTATTTCAAGCCCAGGATGTCCGGAAGCAAGCGTAAAATCAGCGGTGATGTGTCTGGTACCGCAAAGAAGTGCCAAGTGATAACGATAGAAACAGAAGTGAAAATAATTGAGAGAGTGGAGCGAGGCAAAAAGATGGTTGACGTCGCTCATTCTTATAACATGAATCGTTCAACCATCAGCACGATTCTAAGAACATGGATGAGATCATGGAATACATGAAGTCTGATGTGCCAATGATGTCGACAATAATATCAAAGAAGTGTGGAAAAATGATGGAGATGGAGAAAGTTCTCAGGGTGTAGATGCAGGATCAGTATCAGTGTTGAGTCCCACTCAGCTTAATGCTGATTCAAGTGGAAGCCAAAAGACTTTATGAAGACTTGAAGAAGAAACACGGTGAAGAATCAAAGGGTGCATCTTTTAATGCCAGCCATGGCTGGTTTCATCAGTTCAATGCTACAGCCAACCTTCACAATGTAAAAGTAAGTGGCGAGGCAGCGAGTGCAGATACAGTAGCTGCCTGGGAATTTCCTGAAACGCTTTGAGAAACTATTGATGAAGGCACGTACTCACCCAAGCAGGTTCTTATTGTGGATGAGACAGGACTGTACTGGAAGAGGATGCCAGACCAAAGTTACATCAGTAAGGAGGAAAAGTCAATGGCAGGCTATAGAGCAATAAAGGATAAGCTAACTCTGTTGTCTGGTGGCAATGCTTCTGGCGATATGAAGCTGAAGCCTCTCTTAGTTTGTTATTCAGAGGACCCAAGAGCCCTTAAAAATATAGCCAAGGGCTCTCTTCCTGTTGTGTGGAAGAGTAACCCCAAAGCCTGGGTTACACAGGCCATTTCCCAGGATTGGTTTTTCCACCACTTTATCCCGGAGGTAGAGAAATATTGCTTGGAGAAGGACGTCCCATTCAATGTTCTTTTGCTGCTTGATAATGCTCCAGACCACCCCCCATTCATGAACGACTTTCATCCCAACATCAAAGTAGCACATCTGCCACCAAGTACTATGTCCCACATCCAACTTATGGACCAGGGAGTTACAGCCACTTTCAAGAAATATTATTCACGTTACACTTTTAGTCAGGCAGTAAAGGCGACTGACGAATCAGGAACAAACTTGTGACAGTTTTGGAAGGACTATAACATCTACAAGGCCACAAAAAACATTGACTGTTTGGCGTGAGGTTACGGCCGTCACCATGAATGGGGTTTGGAAGAAACTTTGCCTGCAGTTTGTTCACGATTTTCATGGATTTGAGAAGTTGGATGAGGAATCCAAAGAGGTCTTCAGCAACTTAGTGACCCTCAGCGAGAAGCCGGAGATAGATCTGCAAGAGGACGACTTCATTGAACTCCTTGTTGTGCAACACAAGGAGCTTACTAAGGAAGACCTGATGAAACTGGAGACCCAGAGAAAGGACGAAGAGAGACAAGAGGAAGGAGAAGTAACTGAAGAACCGAAGAGATTCACGTAGCAGGAAATGGCAAGGGGATTCTCTTTATTTGAGGAGGCACTGTTAGTTTGTGAGGCACAGGACCTGAATGTAGAACATTATATGAAGGTTGCAGCAGCCGTTCAGAATGCAATCCAGTGCTACCGTGTCATCCATGATGAGAAAAAAAGAGCTACTACCCAAACATCATTGGATCGTTTTTTTCAAGGAGGTAGATAGAATTGAATCCAGCAAGGAACCAGAACCTGTGCCATCAATATCAGGTGTGAGTGAAATTGCAGCTTGCCCTCCGTCTCCTATTGCTAACGATCCTTCAGCTCTACCATCTCCCACCTCCTCTCCCTCCTCCAGTCAGTAACTCTTCTTGCCTGTTCACTCAGTGCCAGCCCCTGTATGCCAGCTGTTGTACTCTACTACTGTACTTTTCAAGGTACTGCACTGTAAGATTAAAAGTGTTTTCTTTATTTTTTGTGTTTGTTTTTTTAATGTATTATTTGTGTGAAAAGTATTATAAACCCATTACAGTATAGTACTACATAGCCAATTGTGTTATTGGGTACCTAGGGACTTACGAATGCACTCTCAGAATGGAACTTGTTCGTATGTAGGGGACTTGCTATTACTACATATCAGCAAAAGGTATACACCATTCAATCCCACAGCACTGAATTCTGGTATCACTTTAAAGTACTGGGTTACTATTATAGTTTTAATGAACTCATTCTTATTTTCTGGAGATCAGAAATCTAACTGATAATCATGAATGAGAACTATCACTAAAATAAGCCTGAACCTTTTCAAGTAACCAATTTGCTCATATCTTATCTAAGTTATGGAACTAAGAGAAGTAAATAATCCGATTCTGAAAAAAATGTAATAATATTGTTTGAGTGACTTTGACTTGAAGGTCAGTCAAAAATCTTTCTTCTTTTAATGACAGCTATTAAATATTGAAGGGATGATAGAAAATCACCATTTACCTTCCATGTAATAATGGATGAAAGCAAAGATCATCAGTGAATCCTAAAATAACTGGTTGGAAGGTCAAAAGTACTCAAAGTATCACTCTTTTGTCGATCCAATAATCAGAAAATGGAAAATGAGCCTTTATAATTGAGAGATATAACAGTCACCCTCTTAACCAAGTAGTCAAACGTGGCATCCCCGACAGTGGGATGGCCTGGCATCCAATGCCTCCTGAGAGAATACACTGGGATGTTCTCAACATAAGCCATGAGATTTTCTTGCCAGAAATGTTTGACCAGGATCTACCCAGAAATGGTCCACAAATTCAGAATATGAGATGTTCCAAAGAAAACAGAAAACTAATCTAGATTTATCAGAGCATTCAATGTTAGTAAGAACAAAAGAGAAGGTCAGGGGACAGTTTTAGGTTGGAGGAGTCTAAAAAGACATAAGGATCAATGCTTGAACATTAATCAGGTCCTGTTTAAAAAAGAATAGCTGTAGAGGGCTCCCCTGGTGGCGCAATGGTTGAGAGTCCGCCTGCCGATGCAGGGGACACGGGTTCATGCCCCGGTCCGGGAAGATCCCACATGCCACGGAGTGGCTGGGTCCGTGAGCCATGGCCGCTGAGCCTGCGCGTCTGGAGCCTGTGCTCCACAACGGGAGAGGCCACAACAGTGAGAGGCCTGCATACCAGAAAAGAAAAAAAAAAAGAATAGCTGTAGAGTACATTTTTGGAACAACTGGAAAAATATGAGTATAGACTGTATAGTACATGATATTTTGAATTAGTAGTGTCTTTCTAGCTGTGGTAACAGTGACATAGCTGTGTAAAAGAATGTCTATGTTTTGGGGAGATGTAGGCTGCAGACTCAAATATTTAGGATAAAGTGCCATAATGTCTGCAACCTACTTTTGGGTAGTCTAGCAAAAGAGGGGTGGTTGTGTGTATGTGTGTGTGTGTGTGTAGAAAGATTTGAGCAGTGTGGAAAAGGCTAACAATGACAGGGTAATCAGGTATTTATTGCACTGTTTTTTCAATTTTTGTACGGATTTAAAATGTTTCAAAATAAAAATTTTACTTTTCCTTCTTTTTTAAAAATAAATTTATCTATTTATGTATTTATTTATTTTTGGCTGTGTTGGGTCTTCGTTGCTGTGTGCAGGCTTTCTCTAGTTGCGGTGAGGGGGGCTACTCTTTGTTGCGGTGTGCGGGCTTCTCATTGTCGTGGCTTCTCTCGTTGCGGAGCATGGGCTCTAGGCGCACAGGCTTCAGTAGTTGTGGCACATGGGCTCAGTAGTTGTGACTTGCGGGCTCTAGAGCTCAGGCTCAGTAGTTGTGGCACACAGGCTTAGTTGCTACGCGGCATGTGGGATCTTCCCAGGCCAGGGATCGAACTTGTGTCCCCTGCATTGGCAGGTGGATTCTTAACCACTGCACCACCAGGGAAGCCTACTTTTCCTTCTTTTTAATTCAAAAAGTATAACTGGGACTTCCCTGGTGGTGTAGTGGTTAAGAATCTGCCTGCCAATGAAGGGGACACAGGTTCGATCCCTGGCCGGGGAAGATCCCACATGCCATGGAGCAACTAAGCCCGTGTGCCACAACTACTGAGCCTGCATGCTGCAACTACTGAAGCCCACGTGCCTAGAGCCCATGCTCTGCAACAAGAGAAGCCACTGCAATAAGAAGCCTGCACACTGCAATGAAGAGTAGCCCATGCTCTCCACAACTAGAGAAAGCCCATGCGCAGCAATGAAGATCCAACGCAGCCAAAAAATAAATAAAATTTTTTTTTAAAAAGTATAACTTTGGTGAAGAAATGCATCTTTCTTCCTTGTTGGAGATAGTAGGAACATAGGAGAATATAACTGTCCTTCAATCAAGTTACCATTTTTATTACATTCCAACGTGATTTGTTTAATATTTTTATTCCTTTATATTATCATTGCTGTATTCTGGTATTAGTTCTCCATTTGAGATTCTCCTTCAAGTAAAGTTGCAATGCTAAAGGGTTTTGTCCTGTCCAAAATTTTCATTACAAACTCTACCTCAAATGATAGCATGGGGCTTCCCTGGTGTCACAGTGGTTGAGAATCTGCCTGCTAATGCAGGGGACAAGGGTTCGAGCCCTGATCTGGGAAGATCCCACATGCCGTGGAACAACTAGGCCCGTGAGCCACAACTACTGAGCCTGCGCGTCTGGGGCCTGTGCTCCGCAACAAGAGAGGCCACGATAGTGAGAGGCCCGCGCACCGCGATGAAGAGTGGCCCCCGCTTGCCACAACTAGAGAAAGCCCTCACACAGAAACAAAGACCCAACACAGCCAAAAAATAAATAAATAAATAAAATGATAGCATGTTTATCAAAGTTGCGACTCAAAAACTATGAGGAATACACATGGATTTACTGAGGGGAAAAATAAAATTGTACTTTTACCAGAGAGAGCATCTGTGAAATACTGAACAGCAAAAAAGAACCCGTATTGAAAGAGGATAAGAGAAAGCAGTGTGTGGTCACTGACAAAATAGTGTAATGGTGTAAAAGTTATAGAAATTAAAAGACAGAAATAAATTGAGAATGTTCTATAAAAGTATCTTGTATACAATCATAAGTTCTAGTAATATTTGCTTTACAGAGACTAGGCTAACGTTGCAAAGAAAAATTTTAAGCACCTATAATACTTTAGGATATTCTAAGAGAGGGATCAGCAAACTACAGTCTAATAGGCCAAATCTGGCCTACCACCTGTTTTTGTGTAGCGCATGAGATAAGAATGGTTTTTACAGATGAATATTTGTGATCAATTTCATGACAGAAAACATTAACTTTGAGCTCCAATTAAACAAAATGCCAACTCCCCCCACAACAAGAATTCTATTCCTCTCATCATTAGTCTTGTATTACAAAAAATTGTACTCATTTATTATTACATTTTAAATATCATTACTACAAAATTTTGTGGAAATTTATTTTCTTTCTTGTTATCTAAGTACCTATATAATAACTTTGATTTTGCCTCCTGGCCTGCAAAGCGTAAAATATTTACCATATGGGCCTTTATAGGAAAAGTCTGCCAACCCTGGTCTCTTAAATTCTATGGATAGGGTCAGTGGGGATTCCTGAGGACTTGATGAAAGGCTGAGGTTGGTGGTGAACTACACTCATGTTTTTGCAATTTACTCAAAGTGAACAGGGCTTGCCAGTTAGTTTTACATATGTTCTCTTTACTAGGGAATCTACGTTTTTAAAGACAGTACACTTATTGAATTATTCTCAAAATACTCCCTTTTTATTTTAAAAATGCTAAATCTAGAGATTAAATTCAGATAGGCAGAACATCTGAATTTAAATGGACCCTAATGAGCATCAATTACTTGAACATAAGAGAAAGAAAAAAAATCCCCTTTTAAAGTAGGTTTATTTGGACAAAGTGACAGAATGTACCATAAGAATACATCTAACCATAACTCAAGGATCCTGAAATCTATCTGGAAAACAACCAAGAATTAGGAAGAAGCAAAAACAATGCTGAGAAATCCAAAAATCACAAAGTCCATGTACTCAAGCTCATGCACTTGATTAATACGAGAGATCTTTAGCTTTCAGTCAGAGCTTCCATGTCCTAACTCCCTACAATTCTATTAAGCTTAGATACATGATTTTCAAAGCCACAGCAAACTAGAAGTCCCAAAGAAAAGTCGGGAGAAGAGAAGTCTGCAGACAGCAACAAAAACAGAGGTTGCCAACAGATAACAAAAACATGATGAGGAACAGTCTGCCAGAAACGGAATAGGCTGAAAAATGAAAAATAGATGTGAAAAGTATAGCACTGTAGAACAAATCAGTATAGCAGCACATAGTCCCAAATGCCTTATTAGGCCCGGAGGTTGTCACTCTATCACAATATATTTCAGTGGTGACATTCATTTTAATGATCTCAAGATAAAATGTAAGCAAAACTACATTCCATATATTCCATTTAGTAAATCGGGGACGTGACAAATAGATTTTCCAAAGGGTTTCAAACAAAGTGATTTTTAAAAAAGGTTTGGTGCTCATACACAGAAATAAACTCAAAGAATTAAAGACCTAAATGTAAGGCTGGATACTATTGTATAAAACTCTTAGAGGAAAATATAGGCAGAATACTCTCTGACATAAATCACAGAATGATCTTTTTTGACCACCTCCTAGAGTAACGAAAATAAAAACAAAAATAAACAAATGAGACCTAATTAAACTTAAAAGCTTTTGCACAACAAAAGAAACCATAAACAAAACGAAGACAGCCCTCAGAATGGGAGAAAATATTTGCAAACGAAGCAACTGACAAGGGAATAGTCTCCAAAATATACCAACTGCACATGCAGCTCAATATCAAAAAAAACCACAAACAACCCAATCAAAACCTGGGCAGAAGACCTAAACAGACATTTCTCCAAAGAAAACATACAGATGGCCAAGAAACACATGAAAAGATGCTCAACATCATTAATTATTAGAGAAATGCAAATCAAAACTACAATGAGGTATCACCTCACACTGGTCAGAATGGCCATCAACAAAAATTCTACAAACGATAAATGCTGGAGAGAGTGTGGAGAAAAGAGAACCCTCCTACACGGTTGGTGGGAATGTAAATTGGTACAGCCACTACGGAGAACAGTATGGAGGTTCCTTAAAAAACTAAAAATAGAGCTACCACATGATCCAGCAATCCCACTCCTAGGCATACCTCCAGAGAAAACCATAATTTGAAAGGATGCATGCACCCCAATGTTCACTGCAGCACTATTTACAACAGCCAGGACATGGAAGCAACCTCAATGTCCATCGAGAGAGAAATGGATAAAGATGTGGAACATATATATAATGGAATATTACTCAGCCATAAAAAAGAAGGAAACAGTATCACTTGCAGAGACGTGGGCAGGTCTAGAGATTGTCATACAGAGTGAAGTAAGTCAGAAAAACAAATATCATGATATCACTTATATGTGGAATCTAGAAAAATGGTAGAGACGAACCTATTTGCAAAGCAGAAATAGAGTCTTACATGCAGAGAACAAACTTATGGTTGGCGGGGCAGTGGGATGAATTGGGATGTTGGGACTGACATATCTCCACATATATACAGCTGTCATAGACAGCTGAAGTTTACCTGTGAATTTAGTTAATTTACTGTAATAATTATATATGTTTAAAATAATACCCAACTTCGTTTTCCTAAAGGTTTAAATACATAACTGCAGAGTAAGAAACAAACTCTAACAATTCCAGGGTCAAAATAACCAGAATAATAAGTGTCAAAATACACTTCATCCCTTAAATGCTTAAAAAATAGTCTTTATTTATACATTTGACATAGGACAAAGGGGAGCTCATCTTAGGTTTACTTGCAAAAAAGGATCAAGAAGTTATGAGGCAATTAGTTAAGTGAATACTGAGACCGGTATCTTCAAGTCTCGAATAAAACTGTGTGAAACGTATAATCAGTTCTGTAAAGGGCCAAATGCAGAGGCTTGGTTGCTTCATCAGAGTTGGAGTAAAGGTACAATAGGCAGTTTGCGTTTCTTCAACACCTTCACCAGAACCCGCCGGCTCAAGGCGCCCCGCGGAAGTGAGAGCGCATCTCCAAGTCTCGCGCAACCTGCCGCCAGCTCCCGCCACCCTGGCACCCCTCCTTCGGCCCACAAAGCCTGACGCAGGGAAAGGGACCAGTCCCAATAGCGCAGGAGGGTCAGAAGGCCTTCCCCCAACATCCGCTCACCTGCTTCCGGATATGCTGTGGCCTAAGAGTGGCTCCTGCTCAGCCTCTACCCCCAAGCTCGCCATAATTACAGCTCCCACAAGGCTTGGGGCCAACTCTCGCGATACCTCCTGCTCCCTCCCATTCCAGGCGGCCTGAAGCTGTCAAAACAGGCCAGCAAGTGCGCGTGCACGCCCAGCGACCAGAGTGGGCGGAGCACCCCAGGTCAGAGGCGGGGGCCCGCAGGAGGAGGGGCGGTGCCGAGAGGATGATGAAGGTTAAGGGCGGGTCCTTATCCTCTTCCAGGGTACGCACCTCTCCGCCTCCAGGGACAAAGCGCGGAAGAGCCGGGGAGGGTTCGGGGGCGTGTCCAAACAGCCACCCCGCCCAGGGTTCGTCCTCCTCCTCAGCTTCCCTGTCAGCTCCTCGACGCTTCTCAGCTCCTGGAGAGGCTGCTGTAGCTGCGGTTAGGGCTCAGAAGGAAGGCGAGTCCCGAGAGGCTAGAGAGCCGCGGTGTTCGGAGTCTCGGCCAGCAGGCGCCCACCAAGCGGCCACTGAGTAAGTAGACGGTCCCGGCCGCGCTTCCCAAGCCTCTTGCCGCGATTGCCTACGTGCCAGTAGGCAGGACTGAGAGCGCAAGGCTTGGCGGGAGATGCGGGGGTCCCGGGCCGAGTGAGGTGGGCAGGCGGGCTGTCCCTTCTCCCTGTGGAAGGTGGAGGTGGCTACGCGCTGTGGTTTTCTTGCTCGGCTAACTACAAAGGCACCTTACCCGTAGTGCCTTATTAGGACCTGGCATGAAGATGATCGTCAAATCCGAACCCACCGCCGCCTGCGTGGACTGAGAGCTTCCGCCTTGCAAGATGCCACTCAGCAGAGCCTGCTGCTGTAACCTGGGGGTTAGAAAAGCCACAGTACCAGTTTGACAATGACCAGATCTTTTCATCACAAGGAAAATGACATTTTTAGAAAATAAGTTCTGGGTTGTTTCTGTTTGTTTTCAGTAGATCTTGGTGCTGCTCCTTTCCTGGTGCTTACATATTAACGTCTTACCCCTACAAGCAGGCTTGTAAGCTAATTGGTAGCAGTAGTCATGTGTGTCACAATTACTGTTTTATTAAGCATTAGATACATTCTTATGTGATTTCATTTGATCACAACTGTCCTATGACAGGTAAAGCAGACACGTTTCTATTTTACAGAGAACTAAGGCTTAGAAAAGTTAATAACTTACCCAGAATCACTCAGTGTGAAAGTGTCAGAGTTGACACCCAAATTCAGTTGTTTTCGATCAATATTTAGGAGCACTTATCCTATGCCAGGCACTATACTGGTTATGTGTTGTATGGTGTATGCCATGACTCTGATCTTTGTCTTGTTTGTGACCTTGTGTGTATCCTGTTAGACACATTCCACTGGTGAACAGCTAAACTTGAAATGTGTTTTCTACTAGTTCAGAATTATCTTCTGAATCCAGACCTGACATTGTATACTTGGATTCAGTCCTGCAAATTTGTTTGTAACAGCTCTCAAAAACATATCAGAGGGCTTCCCTGGTGGCGCAGTGGTTGACCGTCCGCCTGCCGATTCAGGGGACACGGGTTCGTCCGGGAAGATCCCACATGCCGCGGAGCGGCTGGGCCCGTGAGCCATGGCCTCTGAGCCTGCACGTCTGGAGCCTGTGCTCCGCAACGGGAGAGGCCACAACAGTGAGAGGCCCGCATACCGCAAAAAAAAAAAAAAAAATCAGATTCCTGTGATTGTTTCCAAGAAGGTACATGGGTAAAATTAGCATTTTTTTGTCATAATGTTGCTTTACTGTATCTTCAGCTTCTTTTTTAATATCTCTGGAGTCTAGCACAGAGTATGGCATATGTGTGTGTGTGTGTGTGTGTATTTGATAAAGGAACTTTTAACCAGTATTGCACCAAGCAGAATGATTACTAAATAAATATATGTTGAATGAACACTTATTGAATTACCTCATTTCATCCCTACAACAATCCTCTGAGGTGGGATTGTCTCAAGCATACAAGGAAATAGAAAGTATGGAGATTAATAATTTGCCTAGGGTCACACCTCCAATTAGCAACAGAGCTAGAATCCAAGAAACACAGGACTCCTGACTATAAAGCCTGTGCTTTTCACCACCAGTCTTCCTAAAAAAAGAATGTCAAGATTCTTTTCCCATATCTCTTAAAATATTTCAAAACAAGTAATCAATTTTTATATAAATGAAATAATTTGCTATTATGTATTAGGCCAGCTATTATTCCCCTTTTATAGTTAAAGGTGGCTTATTCAAGGTCACACTGCTAGTGAAGAACCCAGGTCTTCTGACACTGCTATTTTCCATTGTTGCCTCCAAGTGATGACTTTAGACGGCAGAAGTACATGGGATGAATGCATGTACAACTGGTGAAATCTAAATAAGCTCTGTGTATTGTATCAATTAAAAAAAAGGAACAAATCATTTCTTAGAAACATACAACATCCACAGTAAACATTTAAAAAATTTGTTTAAAAACCTAATTATTTCTTTTAAGGCCCATGGAAAAGAAGAACTAAATTTGAAAAGAGATTTGATTATTTGCTAAATGTTTCACATAAGCATATGAGACAGTCTACCTGTTGTATTTCCGTAGATGACTGCTTAGAATAGAATAGATAGATAGACAGCTAGAATAGATACCTCTCCAAACAAATAAACAAAGTTCCTGTTTTCTTATTCTTCTCCAAATTAAGATGAAAAGGAATTAAATTTGTTGAGGTAGGGTAATAGATTTTAATAGTGGATATCAGTGTATCTAAACCCTACTGTAAGTTGCTACTTAAACTTGCATTGAAAATAAGTGATTTAAAAGTGAAGTTATAAGATAAAAATTAGGAGTAAAGTTTTTTTTCTTTTTTTGTGGAGTAAAGTTGTCATACATGGTGGTATTTTTTTTAATTTCATATATGCCTTTGATATATGTATCAACTATATGAGGATAAAAGTCCAGAACAATTAGTGTTGCATTTAAATGCTTAAGTACTTGAGTGATAGGCGATAAAAGTACTGGATGGCATAAATAGACGTTGAGTGTCATTTTAGCAATAGAGCTCATTTCTAAGAAAGACTTTTCATTCCTTGGCACTGTACTAGAACTTCTATATTTGTTTCACTTTGTTTTTCTTTTTTTCATTGTCTATATAAAAGTATAGATGACAATTGTGTCAGTTTGGCTTGATACCCACTGCAAAAGTGGGTCCTGTTTCTGCAGAAGCTCACTGGTGTCAGTTCAGCTTAATGTGGGGACTTTAAAAAGTATCTGATGTGGCTCCAGATGGGGCCTCCTCTTGGTATATTAGAGTTATCTTTACCCTGGGCTTGGATTATGATCTGTTCATGGTGGCACTGGATAGCAGTTAACCCTGCCTAGAAAGACCTACATGTTTAGAGCATCCCAGAAAACCCGGTATTTTATATCGTTCTTGGGGCTGAAATGGGATTTAAGAAGATCTGTGTAACCCCAGACTCCCAGAACGAAGATTATCATAAGCTATGTGTGTGTTTGATTTGCTTTCTGTTCATGATTGGTCAGTTGTTTACTGTCAGGTAAATGTAGCAAGGAAAATGCTGGCTCTAGATTTGGAGTGCTGACTCTTATGGCCTATATTACATGAAATTAAAGTGGTTCAGCAGCTTTCCTAGTATAGGGTTGAAAATTAGAAAGCCTAAACAATTTAGGCACCTAATAAATATAGAACTTTACAAAATACTTGAAGAGTTCATTTTTCTCAGGTCTTTTCCTATTCTCTGGCAACTTTATACTTTTGCATGTTTGCCTTAGCTTGTTTATCTGTTACCACCCCAGAAGAATACTGTGTAGAAAAATGGATTGTCTCATGAATAGTTTAGTTCTTTTCTTCTTACTGTAAAACATGAGTGTTGGAATCTTGTTCTTTTTTACACTAACATGGAATATGCATATTGCTTTTGAAGCCATGGATGTTACAAAGGAAGATATTGGCCCCCCATTCTTTTCCTGCCACTGTAGAGAAAATAAGTAGTCTATAATACTTGCAAAAGATAATGAAGTCCTGTGTTGTAATGACATGCCATTGTTCTCCTGCAGTTTAATAAATGTACATGAAAATGTATCAGTACTATTTTTTGAACAATTCCAGAAAGACCCAAGTGAAACAGGAGGGAAGGGGGCAGGGCACAACCTTTAAAAGAATGGCAAAGCCCGAGGACATGACATAAACTGATTAGAACCAAATAGGTCCAAGATGGCAGACTAGTCGACTTCCACTAGACCTGAAGCCTCAGGATATGCTCATTTTAACACATCAGCAAGCTAAATGACACACCCACAGGCGCCATGACAGTTCCAAGGCTGACCATAAAGGTCAAAAAGTAGGCAGTGGCCCACTTTCTGGAAATCCCCACCCCTTCCCCAAAATAGCTGGAATACTCCTCCTACTCATTAGCCTATGAAATTACCCACCCCTATAAAAACTGACAATCCCATACCCTGGTGCTGCTCTCGACTTCTGAGACGGCCCACACTCTGTGGATTGTGTTTCTCTCTAAATAAAAAAATTTAGAAAAAATTTTCTCTCTAAATAAAAAAATTTAGAAAAAATCACACACTTCTTACCTTTCACTTTGTCTCTCCCTGAATTCTTTCTGCAGTGAGACATCAAGAACCTGAGCTTCATTAAGTCCTGAGACCAGGTGTGTGATCTCAGTTAAAAGACTGTGGGTTCGAGTCCCAGTCCGGGTTTTGGCTGGGTGCAAGCCCTGGCCCATGGGTTCAAGTCTCAATCTGAGTTGCACAGTTTCACAAAGAGTAAAATAATTAAAATCATCATTCATCACTTGGAATTTTTTCCTTATGCTCTAGAACCCCCCTGAATAGGGTTGCATTTCTTAATATATAAAAAGAGTTGGTCTCTTATTTGAAATACAGAACACTAATTCAGAATTTTGCTATTTGGGTAAAGAATAAACTCTTCCATTTCTACCACAGCTGGGTATACTCAATTCAACTCTGATATTAATCACCCATAGATTACAGGAGTCAGTGCAGGTCCCACCAGTTAAAGGTTCAGTTCTCCAGATGCCGTTGCTTCTGATGCCAGCCAGACTTTTGACTGACTTGGCTACAGATTTGGGGGTTCCTGTAACCCCCTTGGATCAATAATTTGCTAGAACAACTCAAAAGAACTAAGTAAACCACTATACTATACTTCTTCTAACTTCGTTATAAAGGATGTAATTTCGCAACAGTCATATGAAGAGACAAATAAGGCAAGTTATGAGAGGGAATGTGAAGCTTCCATTCCCTTTTACCCTGGAGTCAGTGCACATCACCCTCCAACATATGTTCATTAACCAAGAAGCTCTACCATGCCTCAGTGTCTATAGGGTTTTTATTGGGGTGTTCATGATTGATTGGATCCTTAGCCATGTGATTCAACTCAGTCTCCAGCTCTTTTCCCCTCCTAGAGGTCAGGCTGGCCCAAAGTCAGCCCTCTAATCAAATGGTTGGTCTTTCTAGTGGCCAGCCAGAAATTATCCTGAATCTATCTAGGGTCCCACCATGAGTCATTTCATTAGCATAAAGACACTCCTATCACTCAGAAAATTCCAAGAGTTTTAGGAGCTCCACCCCAGGAACTGGGGTCAAGGACCAGATACATTCTTTATTATACCATACTGACATTTACCCTTCAAAGAAAAAAAAAAGAAAATGAAAAAGCTGGTCAAACAATTTAAACATATACTATATATACTTACTTGATTTTAATAATTGCACTAGGGACTTCCCTGGTGGTCCAGTGGCTAAGATTCCGCACTCCTAGTGCAGGGTGCCTGGGTTCGATCCCTGGTCAGGGAACTAGATCCCACATGCCACAACTAGGAGTTCTCATGCCACAACTAAAGATCCCACATGCCTCAACTAAAGATCCCACATGCCGCAATGAAGATCCCGCATGCCACAGCTAAGACCTGGTGCAGCCAAATAAATAAATAATTAATTTTTAAAAAATAATTGTACTAAATTAGAAAATGTACATAATGAGGACAGCAATTCAGAAGCCAATTTGCCTTTTATCCTTTGTTTAGTGAGTAAAAAACAAAATGCTACCAAAAAAATACTAAGATGCAAGGGTTTCTATTTTGGGGGGTTTTTGTTTGTTTTTCTGGGCAAGTGTTTTTGAGTGAGTGGAAATATATAAACATGATTTAGGCAAACTTTCAACAGCTCGCTTGTAAACAAATGTTTATTAAGGTCTAAGGAATTTATTTGTTTTCCTATTGGTAGGAAAATAAGAGGATGGTAATTTTCACCTCTGCCATTGAAAGCCCTGAGGGTGTCAGCCCAGACATCTAACTCAAAGGCTGAGGTGTACAATTGGTTTCTCCCAGCATGACAGACAGTCTCTAAGATGGCCCTCATGATCCTATCCTCTGATGTGTACTCCTTTGTGTAATCCCCTCCCTCTGAGTGTGGACAGGACCTCTGATTTGCCTTCTAACCAAAAGAATACGGAAAAGGTGATTGGATGTCACTTCCATGATAATGTTATGTTATATGGCAAAGTTGATGGAATAACACTCCCATGGTTACATTAAGACTTCGTCTTGTTATCACACTCACTCTCACTCTCCTGATGGCCTTAAAGAAGTAAGCTGCCGTGTTGTGAACTTCCTATGAAGAGAGCCATGTGGTAGGGAAATGTTAATAGCCCCTAGGAGCTGAGGATGGCCTCTGGCTGATAAACAGCAAAATGTTGAAGCTCTCAGTCACATAGCTGCAAGGAAATGAATTTTGCTAGCAACCTGAGTGAGTCTGGAAGCAAGTTTTTCTCCATTCAAGCTTCCAAATGAGAATGCAGCCCAGCAAACACCTTGATTGAAGCTAGATGACACCCTGAAGCAGAAATGCAAGTAGCCTGTGTTCTTGGAACTAATCCTCAAGAAAGTGAGAAGATTGGGGGAGTGGGGGAGAACCAACTAGATTCAAAATTTGTTTTTCAAATTCTTTTATTTAAAGGTCTCAGTGAAGCCTTCAAATATTTAAATTATGCAGTGGTGTTTTTTGAAGAGAATAGTAAGAGCCTTGAATTCTGTTCTAGGGTCAATAGAATAATGAACTGCTTACTGAGGAAGTTGTTAAGAGGGAAAGTGTCAATTTACTTCCTCTGAAAAATTTTGTTGAGAAGCTATCAAATTAACTCCAGTTTCTAAAATTTTTTCATATTTTTTTGTGGTAAAATACACATCACATAAAATTTACCATCTTAACCATTTTTTTTTTTTTTTTTTTTTTTTTTAGCGGTATGCGGGCCTCTCACTGTTGTGGCCTCTCCCGTTGCGGAGCACAGGCTCCGGACGCGCAGGCCCAGCGGCCATGGCTCACGGGCCCAGCCGCTCCGCGGAATATGGGATCCTCCCAGACCGGGGCACGAACCCGTATCCCCTGCATCGGCAGGCGGACTCTCAACCACTGCGCCACCAGGGAGGCCCCATCTTAACCATTTTTAAGTGTACAGTTCAGTGGTATTAGGTTCAATCATACTGTTGTGCAACTGTCATCACCATCCATCTACAGAACTCTTTTCGACTTGCAAAACTGAACCTGTATACCCATTACCCGCCTCCATCCCCCTTCCCCATAGCCCCTGGTAACCACCATTCTGCTTTCTGTTTATGAATCTGGCTGCTCTAGGTACCTCATAAAAGTAGAATCATACAGTATTTGTCTTTTTGTGACTGGCTTGTTTCACTTAGGCTAATGTCCTCAAGGTTCATCAGTGTTGTAGCATTTGTTAGAATTTCATTCCTTTTTAAGGCTGAATAATGTGCCATTGTAGGTATATATATATATATATATATATATATATATATATATATATATATATACCACATTTTGCCTATTCATTGATAGACACTTGGGTTGCTTCCACTTTTTAGCTACCAAATTCTAAATTTTAAGAAGACGGAGAGAACATGGCTAATTAAAAAACTAGTGTTTATTTTAGATCGAATACAAATTTTAGGTCTACACTGTGACATAATGAATTCTCTTAAAATCAATACCTGCATTGTACTTATGCTATTTTATAGGATTTGGATAATTTATAATTGTAATAAATATAGGGTTTTATAGTTGTATCTTTGCATTGTGACGTTTGTGACATACCTATGATTTACTTGATTTTCTAGCTCAGGGGTAAGCAAACTATGACCTATGAGCCAACCTGCCTGTTTTTCGTATGGCTTGCAAGCTAAGAATAGTTTTCACAGATGCATTAGTACTCAGTTTGATGATAGAGGTACCAACTATGAACCCCCATTAAGCAAAATCCCAAGTGACCTCCAATGAGAAAGAGGAAGTTAACATTAAAAAAACCTGAATTTTCCACTTAACTGCAGTGTGTTAGGGAGTTCTCTTGGATGTGGTGCAATGGACTGGTTTGATTATATAAACGAATCTCTGAAGACTCAGTTAAAACTTCGATTTTTCTATACAACCTTTCCTGCTCTTTTGCTACCACCTTTAACTATAATCATCACAGATAAAATGTAGGTTGTTCATTTTATGAAACTAAATCAAGTTATACTTATGATTTCTACTCTTAAGTTATACTTCAGGTTATAAAAAATTTACACAAACAGCAACAACAACAAACTGTAGTGAACTCCTAAATCTTTACTTGGGAAAATGTTTCCAAACCTTACCTATCTGCACTATCTCTGCAGCCTCTCTACATGTTCAAGTGATGGTAGCCTTTCATCATAGCTCTTTGCTGGTAGTTTGGGTCTGGATATTCATACTTTATAGGATAATTCTTATTGTACTTGGACTTCACTAGGCAACAGCAAAGGATTTTTCAGCAAACTATATTAATGTTAGAATACCGCAGAGTTGTAAAATATGTAGAGACGTGTAATTAAGGAAAGCTTGAAAATAGTGTATAATTTCATAACAAATCTTTAAAATCGTTCAGTCAGAAAAAGCCATTTAAGAGGTTGGTGCCTTAAGGTAAAGGGATTCTTAGTATTTTTACCCCTATAAGATTAAGTTGAAAACAAAAGTTGGTAAGTTTAAGTAATAACACATAAAGGCTTTAACCATTGCCATAAAAATTAGTAACAGGAGTTCCCCTCTCTGATTAGCAATGCAAATCAATTGAGTAGAAAAATTATGGAAATCAGTTTTGGAAGATTATCGACATTTTTCCTTTAACATTAAATTTTGACTATATTTATAATACAATATTGACTATATTTTTGTAAAGTGGTTAAAGAAAGCCAGAAAATGTATTTTATCATCATTTGTAAGTATAAGCTACTTGGAAGCTTATGTCATTCAGTTCTGGATTAACTTTCAAGGTGACTATTGAAAATTTTTAGAATGTTTTAGGAAGTTTTTAAAAATATATTTTTTCAGAGGAAGTGGCAAATAAATGAGTACATAAGGGTTTGTCAAATTGATTTTTGCTTTTGTCCTCTTCTTTAAATGGAATTGATTTTCCTCCTATAAACTATAATGAATAAAGTCTACAGAAATCCTATATGATTGATATTTGATAGATTCATTCAACACATTGATATACTAAAACTGCTACAGTGATATGATAATATCTTGATACAATAATGGTGACAGAAGCTCTGTGTGGAATCCTAATGGAATTTCTTCACATTTAAAGGTATGTAGAACTACTCTTAAAAACCTTATGAGAAATCATCTTTTGGACTTTTAAATTTAAATTAATAGACTTTATTATTTATAACAGTTTTAGGTTTACAGAAAACTTGATCAAGATAGTACAGAGAGTTCCCATATCCATTCTTCCCCTACCCCACAATTTCCCTATTCACATCTTGCATTAGTGTGGTACATTTGTTGCACTTGATGAACTCAATATTGATACATTATTATTAACTGAAGTCCATAGTTTACCTTAGAATATACTGTGTTATACAGTTCTGTGGGTTTTGACAAAAATATAATATCCTGTATTTACCATTACAGTATCATACAAAGTAGTTTCCCTAAAAGTCCTCTCTGCTCTTTTGTCCATTTTTTAATTGGGTTGTTTCTTTTCTTATTGCTGAGTTTTAAGAGTTCTTTGTATATTTTGAATACATGTCCTTTACCAAATAGATGTTTTGCAAATATTGTCTCACAGTCTTTGGCTTGTCTTTTCATTTCTTAATGGAGCTCATTTTCAATGAGCGTTTGTAGAATCAACCATTTTCTTTAAAGTCTTGGAATATTTGCTCTATTTTATCTGATTATGGTCTCTCGTGTACTCTTCTGAAAGTTTACAGTTTCACCTTTTATGCTTAGGTCTCTAATCCTAATCCACATGGATTTTTTGTTTGTGTACTTAGTATGATGTGTTAGGATTTAATTTAATTTTTTCCCACATGGATAACCAATTGCCCTGGCACCTTTTATTGAACTTAGTAATAACTAATAAGTTCTAATACTTTGTTGACTCACTTGGATTTTCTCAATAATAGTCATACCCTTTGTGTGTAATGGCAGGTTTTCTCCCCCTTTTCTAATCTTTCGAACTTTTTATTATTCTTTTTTCAGCTTAGGATATCCTGTACCATTTTAGAATGGAAGTGATAATAGTGGAAATTCTTGTCCCTCACTTTTAAGGGAATACTTCTAAAATTTCATCATTAAATATGATGTTTACTGTACATTTTTGTTTGATATGTTACATCAAGTTAATGATGCTTTCTTATATTCCTAGATTTTTTTTTCTTTATAATTATGTCTGGATGCTGAATTGAATCAGATGCTAGGAGGGTTTTTTTTTCTTGTTTTCTTTATATCGCTAAGACATGTTTTTTTTTTCTGTTTAGTTAATGTAGTAAGTTACTCTAAAATATTCTTACATTCTTACCATAAACCCATCTGAAGTATCTAATAGTGTTCTTAAAGAATTATTTGGGTTCTCATTGATTTTTTTTTAATTTTCTATTTTATTAATTGCTGCAAAAGGAATGGTAATGATCATTGAATACAACTCTCTCTAAGACTAAGAATATGAATGTAAAGTCTGACAACGTAGAATTGATATAATTTACGAGAGTTAGAGGCAGAAAAGAAAGAGAAGGTAGAAAGTACACAGATTCTCTCCAGGCAAGATGGCGGGGGGTGAGGCTGGTGTGACTTTAGGACAGTCGCACCTTTCTCAGCAAGATCTCAACACTTCGGTGTTACCAAGTTGACGCCACTTTCACATGAAGTTATCAGCAGACAGCCCACAATTAATATAGGTACAATTGGTCATGTAGCTCATGGGAAATCTACTGTTGTAAAAGCTATTTCTGGAGTTCACTCTGTCAGGTTCAAAAATGAACTAGAAAGAAATATTACAATCAAACTTGGCTATGCTAATGCTAAGATTTATAAACTTGACGACCCTAATTGTCCTCGGCCAGAATTTTATAGATCCTGTGGAAGTAGTACACCCGATGAGTTTCCTACAATTCCAGGGACCAAAGGGAACTTCAAATTAGTCAGACATGTTTCCTTTGTTGACTCTCCTGGCCATGATATTTTGATGGCTACTATGCTGACCAGTGCCGCAGTGATGGATGCAGCTCTTCTCTTGATAGCTGGTAACTAGTCTTGTCCTCAGCCTCAGACCTGTGAACACCTGGCTGTGATAGAAATCATGAAACTGAAGCATATTTTGATTCTACAAAATAAAATTGAAACGGTAAAAGAAAGCCAGGCTAAAGAACAGTATGAACAGATCCTTGAATTTGTACAAGGTACAGTAGCAGAAGGAGCTCCTATTCCAATTTCTGCTCAGCTAAAATACAATATTGAAGTTGTCTGTGAGTACATAGTAAAGAAAATTCCAGTACCCCCAAGAGACTATACTTCAGAACACCAACTTATTGTTATTAGATCATTTGATGTCAACAAATCTGGCTGTGAAGTTGATGACCTTAAGGGGGGTGTAGCTGGTGGTAGTATTCTAAAAGGAGTATTAAAGGTGGGCCAGGAGATAGTAGTCAGACCTGGTATTGTTTCCAAAGATAGTGAAGGAAAACTCATGTGTAAACCCATCTTTTCCAAAATTGTATCGCTTTTCACACATCATAATGATCTTCAGTATGCTGCTCCAGGTCTTACTGGAGTTGGAACAAAAATTGATCACACTTTGTGCCAGGCTGACGGAATGGTGGGGCAGGTACTTGGTGCACTTGGAGCTTTACCTGAGGTCTTCACAGAATTGGAAATTTCCTATTTCCTGCTTAGATGGCTTCTAGGTGTACTCACTGAAGGAGACAAGAAAGCAGCAAAAGTGCAGAAGCTGTCTAAGAATGAAGTACTTATGGTGAACATAGGATCCCTGTTGACAGGAGGAAGAGTTAGTGCAGTCAAGGCTGATTTGGGCAAAATCGTTTTGACTAATCCTGTGTGCACAGAAGTAGGAGAAAAAATTGCCCTTAGCCAAAGAGTTGAGAAACACTGGCGTTTAATTGGTTGGGGTCAAATAAGAAGAGTGACAATCAAGCCAACAGTAGATGATGACTGAAGAATTAAATAACAGGTTTGGATGAAGTCGGAATTTCTCTTAACAACCTAGGGGTATATTTTCAAAGCAATAGTGAGGAATTAATTTCACAGCTCATTACCTTAGGAGTAGCTGTAAGGATATTCTCATTTTTTGGTGATGAAAATTTAACCTCTAGTACTAAAATAGGGTCTACAATAAATGTAAAAATTGGTGTAATGTTGGATTGAATCTACATTTTACCAGAAATTAATCATTCCCAAAAAACGTCTAATTTATACATCAGTGCAGGTTTGAAAGGAAACTGCTACAATCAGCCTTTGCTGTAGCACACATACCACTGAACCTGTTTGAAATAAAATTTTTCTTCTTAAAAAAAAAAAAAAGAAAGTACACAGATTTCCTCAGCTTTCACAATCAGTTATAGAGCTATCATTTAAGGATTAGAGATATTAGTATACTTAAAGTTATAAAGATAAGCAGTAAAAAAAATATCAACTAAAATTGGGTGGTAGGGAGAAGGGATCAAATATATCTTTCATTAGTTATCATCAGGAGTTAATAAATATTATATAGAACATGGAAATACAGGTTTGAGTATTAAATAGAGTTATAAGGATAATCAATAATAATGTTGCTATTATTAGTAAGTATAGCACTTAAATTTACAAAGTGCTGTTAAAGTGCTTCAAGTATAGTAACTCATTTATTTCTCATACCAATCTGAGGTAAGTACTGTCATTATCCCTGTTTTACGGATGGGTTACAGAAAGGATAAGTGACTTGCTCAAAGTCACATAGTAAAGGATTCAACCAAGGGAGTTTGCCTCTAGAGTATATGCTTTTAGCTGTTATGATATATTGCATCTTAAATGTATCACTTTCAAATTTACATACACTCAAATGTAAAACAAATATGAATGATAAAAAAACTGAAGTCAATAAAACAAAAAAATAGAAAAATTATCATAATAATAAAATATAAATAGGATAAACACCCATTAATAGAAAAAATGAGGTAGGCCTGTATATCCTGAAATTGAAAGAGCTTTGCAGATATTTATAAATAATCAGCGTGAGGAAGAAATGTCAAAAAATACAAATACTGTAGTTGTTTAAAGAAACACACCAGGACTTCCCTGGTGGTCCAGTGGTAAAGAATCCGCCTTGCAATGCAGGGGCCGTGGGTTCGATCCCTGGTCAGGGAACTAAGATCCCACATGCCTCAGGGCAACTATACCCTGGTGCCACAACTACTGAGCTCGCGCGCCTCAACTAGAGCCTGCGTGCTGCAAACTACAGAACCCACGTGCCCTGGAACCTGCATGCCACAACTAGAGAAGACAAAACCCCAAACCCGCATGCCACAACTAGAGAGAAACCCGCACACCACAATGAAGACCCTGCACGCTGCAACAAAGATCCCACATGCCGCAAATAAGACCCGACACAGCCAAAAATAAATTAAATAAATAATAAATAAATCTTTTAAAAAATAAAATAGCTAAACACACACACACACACACACACACACACACACACACACCAAAATCCCTAAAATATGTGTATGTATATAAATGGATAGAACAAAGAGTCACAAGAGTACAATATTAATAGCACTTACCTTTTGGGAGGAGAGGAAGCTTAGCAGAAATGAAGAGAGACTTCTTAGCTTTACTCTGTATTTTTTTTTTTTTTTTTTTTGCGGTACGCAGGCCTCTCACTGTTGTGGCCTCTCCCGTTGCGGAGCACAGGCTCCGGACGGGCAGGCTCAGCGGCCATGGCTCACGGGCCCAGCCGCTCCGCGGCATGTGGGCCTGGGATCTTCCCGGACCGGGGCACAAACCCACGTCCCCCGCATCGGCAGGCGGACTCTCAACCACTGCGCCACCCGGGAAGCCCCTACTCTGTATATTTTTATATTGTTTGAATTCTGCCAAAAATGTGTTACATAACTCAAGCAAAATTTTTTTAAAGTGTGTATATGTAAATAAATAATGTCAATAAGAAAAAGGTCAGGAAGGACAGAATTTAAACTGTTAGCAGTCAATATCTCTGAAAAGTAGAATTAGAGGTAACAGGAAGATTATTTTTTTCCTAATTTACTATACATACTTCTGTATTATTTGAATTTTAATATGTTACAGTGAACATTTTTTAACTAGAAAATGAAGAAGAGAATATGTGATCACTGTCACTTGCCTTTCTTCTTGTATAAATTATCTGTTCCTGTGCTTTATTCACTGACTAGATAGTTTTTAACAAATTTCATTGGAACATAGTACATGAATAGACTTCAGAACTTATATGATTTTAATGAGATTTGCAGTTTAAAGATTTGGCAGCTCTTTTTTGTCATGTAGGTCTTGGTTTAAATGTTACCTCTTTGGTTAAGTGAGGCTTTTTTTGACCATCAAAGGAGCCCTCTGGTCTTTATCATGTTGTCTTGTTATATTATGATAATAATGTTGTCATCATCTAGTCTTGCTTACTTTTTTTCCTAAAAATAATTTGTTTTCTTTCCCTGAAGTATAAGATCCATGAGAGGAAGAACGTGCCTTGATCATCTTGTAGCACAGGACCTAAAATAATTCTTGGCATAGAGTAAGCACTTAATAAATACTGTTGCATGAATGAAAAAAGTAATACTCATTCATAAAAATTCAGAAACTTACATTTAGGCCATCCAATAATGGCTGAGCTATGGTGAACTGATTAATGATAATTCATAGGAATCTAGTAATTAGAATACCAGTTTGTTTATTTATAGTAGTAGATATGAATAGTGTAATAAAAGAGCTGGATATGCATTATGGGTTTTTTCCTAGCATTATTATGCAAAAAACAAATTTAATCAAGAATAAAAAATGAATAACACGTGGAAATTGGGAAAAAGAGAGGTGGGCAGTTTTAAAAAATACTAGATACTATACTCTGGCTATTGATTGTATTGCCTAACACAGGGGTCCCCAATCCCTGGGCCGTGAACCGGTACTGGTCTGAAGCCTGTTAGGAACCAGGCCGCACAGCAGGAGGTGAGAGGCGGGCCAGCGAGCAAAGCTTCCTCTGCCACTCCCCATCGCTCACAGTACCGCCTGAACCATTTCTCCCGCTGTCCGTCCGTGGAGAAACCCTCTTCCACGAACCCGGTCGCTGGTGCCAAAAAGGTTGGGGACCGCTGGCCTAACAAGTATATTATCTAGTAAATGTTTATTCTTGGTCCTGAGAATTGTAAGGGGCAGTATGAATGATTTGGTTTTGCTGGTCCAGTCATAAAAATAATAAAGTGCCAGTCCGACTGATGGTGGGTTAGATTGTACACTTAGGCAAACAAAGAAGAGCAGTAAGTTAAAGTTGTAGTTTGTTACAAATCAAGGAGTAAAAATATGACATAAATGGTGGTTCCCCAAAAAGCATTCAAAGTAATAGATAAGCCCTTATTAAAGCTCACTGATGGAGCTGCAAATTTCCATTTTCCACTTTTCTAAGTAGAATAAACCCTGAACCTGAATCAGATTTTGCCTGGAAATCAAAACTACACCATTCAGTTTGAAAAGACAGAGGCAGATATTTTTTTAAAACTTCAGAAATGTTTGGGAAAGACAGATAAGTGGTACCTAAGTAGTAGCACTGATTAATTACTACTTTTCATGCACTGTAGAGTAGAAGACAGGCAGTATAGTATAGCAGATCTTCAGCCATGTGCCTGAGATTCAGTCTTAGGTCTGCCTCCCACTTGTTGTGTGGCCTTAAGTAAATCATATCCTCTCTGTGCCTCAGTTTCCTTGTCTTGGGGTACTATATCTTCATAAGATTGTTGGGAGGTTTAAGCAAGAACATACGTGTGTGTGTGTGTGTGTGTGTGTGTGTAGTTTTTAAATGGTGCCTGGCAGATAAATTAGTACTACATAGGTATTAGCCACTCCTATTGTTATTCAACAAATATTGAATATTTACTGTCAGTCACTGTACTGAGGATGGGAAGGTCCTGCCCTAGAGGAATTCAGAGTTTACTGTAGCTCAGGGCTCTACTTCATCTTCTCTACTTTCATCCAAGTTCTTTTTTCCTGTATCTTGTATCTTATTTCCAAGAGAATACATTCAAAGTTCTAGTTTAATCTCATTTTTAAATTTCCCCCCAGTTTTATTGAGATATAATTGATAATGTTGTATTATTTAAAGTATACCACATAATGACCTGATATATGTATATACTGTGATGTGTTTACCACAATAAGTTTAGTTAACATCCATCACCTCACATAGTTACAGTTTTTTTTCTTGTAATGAGTACTTTTAAGGTCTCTAAGATAAATAAGTTGTGGGGATATAATGTACAGCATGGTAACTATAGTTAACAATACGGTGTTGTGTATTTAAAAGTTGCCAAGAGAGTAGATCAATGTTTAATTTTTACCTGATATTTGTAGAGGTGGTTAGAAAGTTGACCTGCCGAGTAAAATAAAATGTTTTAAAGTCATTTAAATTTTTGTTTTATAGATGTTTGTTTGCTACTAATGGGTGTAAGCAAGTTAGATATTCTATATAGAAGACTTCTCCTTACAAAACTTTTTATCAGAGGATGGGGAAGGCCAGAGGATCTCAAAAGGTAAGCATTTTTTCTGAATGCCTCTTCTAAATTTGTTGTTTTAGTAAACATTTGAAACTTCATTTCAGTTATAAAGTCCTTTACTATAAAGTGATTGGTAAATTAAGCATTAACTACTCTATAAGAAAGAAATTATTTCCTTTTCTCTTTTATCTAATTATTACTCTTAAGTTTTAACCCATATAATCATAAATTGAACTGTTTTAAAAGTAATTCAGACTTAAAAATAAAGAGCTCTCAGACATAGATTTTTAACTTTGGTAATTTTTTATCGATTACAGATTTCAGGAACTAAACTTTCTTGGGTAACTTGAATTTGTAATGACTATAAAACTGTGATATACTGTAGCTCATGGAAGTATTTGAACTTGTGAAAAATAATTTTAGGGATTTGTGCCTTTAATTTTGAGTCCTGAATATGTTAATTACTTTTGGAGCAATGATATTTCTCATGTTTTTTCTGAGACAAAATGTCAAGCTTGAAAAAAACCAAAGCCTAATTTTTTCTTTAATTATTAAAATTCAATTTTAACATAGTTTATGAACTGGACTTGCTAATTTTTAATTACTTTTCATCAGTCTCAATATAATGGGAATACTGAAGTTTTTCCTTTTTTCCCCCCCTTCCCATAATAGACTCTTTGAATTCAGAAAGATTATTGGAAATCGAGAAAGATGTCAGAATCTGGTTTCAAGTGATTATCCAATATACATCGATAAGGTATTCAGGTGAAAGAAATGCAATTATAGAAATTCAGGTTTTATATAACTGTGTGGCAAGAGTGGGCTGAATGTTGGAGTATAATAACAATAAACTCTAAAACATGAGTACAATATAGATTTTTCATTTAATATTTTTTAAATGCTATCATGTACCCTAACTGAATGCTTATAATAACTATATGCATGTTTATATGGGAGCATATATTTAATACTTAACTAAATACAAGAAAATATTTAGGGATGGATCTTTTTGAGCCTCATCTTTTATCTTTAGGCTCAAGAGAGTTAAATTATTCAACATTCAGAAGAATTACAAGTAATACAGGGAAGTGCTCTATTGAGAGAATCAGCACATGAGAAGTTACTAGCAAAACAACTGTTAAATAACATCAGGGAAATGTTATGGGATATAGTTAATTGCTGAGAGAAGGGTAGAAAGAAAATTATATAAAATTAGACAATATGAAAAAATATATTTGAAATAGTTTTGTTTTTAAGCAGCCATGTTTTCCTGTAAAACACTTCTAGGCTTATGTAATTGGATACTTGAAGCGCTGTAGGGGAGGGCCTGCAGCTGGGTAGGCTTCACATCCCTCACGGCTTTCAACCACAGTAACTACTTTCGTTGCTTTTATATATTGGATGTCTTTAGCAGATTTCATTTTTCAAAAGGCTTTCACTGCTAAAAACAGGATCTTATAAATTGGAAATCCCTCCTCTATACCACATAGCTGTTCCTTTTGTATCTTCTGGATTTAGAACATTTCTCCCTCAAATTTTGCTAAATATTTCCATTTTCTCTGTTTTTTTCCTATTAAAAAGTCATAGGCTTGAACAAATTTAAAACATACCAAGTAAAGATCAAAACTCTAATTTATGCCACTTTCCACCTCCTAATTCCATTTTCCTCCCAAGGAGGAATTACTGTTAGGATTTTAGAATGCTTTCTTACAGATATCCTTCCTCTCCCCCACCTTCTCTCTCTTGCTTTCTCACTCTTGGTTTTTAAAGATTGAGATATAATTCAAATACAGAAAAATTACCCTTTTAAAATGTACAATTCAGTGTTGTTGTTTTTTATTATTACATTCTCAAGATGTGCAACTATCACTATCTAATTCCAGAGCATTTTTATTGCCCCCAAAAGAAACCCTGTACCCATTAGCTGTCACCTCCCACTTCCCCAGCCTCCCACCTGCTGATAATCACTCATCTGTTGTCTCTGTGGATTCACCCATTCTGGACATTTCATATAAATGGAATCATCCAACATATGGCCTTTTGTTTCTGGCTTATTTCACTTAGCAAATTTTTAAGGTTCATCCATGTTGTACCATGTACCACTGCTTCATTCTTTTTTATGGCTAAATAATATCCCATTGTGTATATGTACAACATTTTGTTTATCCGTTATTCAGTTGATGGGCATTTGAGTTTCTACTTTTTTTTTTTTTTTTTTTTTTTTTGGCTTCATCGGGTTTTAGTTGCGGCACATGGGATCTTCGTTGAGGCATGTGGGATCTTTTGTTGTGGCATGAGGGCTTCTCTCTAGTTGTGGCATGCGGGGGTTTCTCTTCTCTACTTGTGGCATTCAGGCTCCAGGGTGCGTGGGCTCTGTAGTTGTGGCTCCAGAGTGCGTGGGCTCTGTCGTTTGAGGCACCCGGGCTTCTCTCTAGTTGAGGTGTGCAAGCTCAGTAGTTGTGGCGCGCAGGCTTAGTTGCCCCATGGCTTGTGGGATCTTAATTCCCTGACCAGGGATCAAATCTGCGTCCCCTGCATTGGAAGGCGGATTCTTTACCAATGGACCACTAGGGAAGTCCCGAGTTGTTTCTACTTTTTAACTGTTATGAATAATAATGCTATGAATATTCATGTACTAGTGTTCTTGTGGATATATTTTTTTCAGTTCCCTTGGGTATATATCTAGGAGTGGAATTGCTCAGTCACACGGTAATTGTATGCTTAAATTTTTAACAAACTGTCAGCTGTTTTCCAAAGTGCACCATTTTACTTTTCCACAAGCAGTGTATAATGCTTTCAATTTCTCCACGTTCTTACCAATATTTCTACTTGCCCTAGCCTTCCTAGTGGGTGTGAAGTATATTTTATTGTGATTTTGATATGTCTTTCCCTAATGACTGTGATGTTGAGCATCCTTTCATGTACTTATTGGCCATTTGTATATCTTCTTTTGAGAAATATCTGTGAAGCCCTTGCCCATTTTTAATTAGGTTATTCCTCTTTTTAGTGTTGAGTTGTAGCTTGCTTAATTTTTAAATCTGTCTTATATATGGCTCTGAAAGTGTTTTTTTCTTACCAAATTGCCATTTATCCCAACACTATTTGTTGAATTATTATTCCCTTTCACATTAGTTTGTGCTGCCTCTTTTGTCAAATAATTCTTCTAAAATAGATAAAAGAAAACTTTAAAACTGTAGGAGGCACAAAGATGACTAAAATGTAAACACTTCCTGGATTAAAAATTTTGTATTATACACGTTAGGTCTCCTTACCATTTTCAAAAAATGCAATGCAATCCCAATTAAAATATTCAGTTTAGAGCTAAGGTCCATAAAAAGATCCTAAAATTATTTTGGGAAGAACTCAAATATATATTTGGGAAGTATAGTCAGATCAGGAATACTAGAAAAGGAAGAGTGGTAAGTAAAAACTATCTCAGTCATATATCAATGGGTATTGTAAGGCACAGTATGATCAGCACAGCCTGACACTGGTTTAGAAATAAAAGATATGCTAATGAGACCTGATAAATGATTGAAAATAATTTTACAAATTATTTTCCAAAAAATAATTTTACAAAAAAATTTATGGAAACTTACTTCATGATAAAGTAGTATTTTAAGTCATTTGCAAAGAAAATGTGGATTATTTAATAAATGATGTTGAAACAACTGGTTAGTATTTGTGTTTTTTAAAGAGGTTGATATATTTAGCTTCTAAAAATACAGTTTTTTGTTTCTGGTTTGAATGAAAATATGTGATGCTTTACTGCTAATTTAATTTTACTATTGGCCTGATAAAGATTTTTTTATTTAAAAAAATAACTATTTGAGGTGGAAAAAAAGACTTAGGTGTTGAATATTAGGAAATGCCTTTGCTACATATGTAACTATCACATTTCTCCTTATTTAATGTGTTGACATGACTCATTTCATCAATAGGTTACCTGAAAACAAGCCATTCTAACATATATAATGTCAACCCTTATTTGATTGTGGTAAATTATAATTTGTTTGTAAATTGTTTTTATATTTATCTTTATATTGTTGAATTCTTGCAACAAATATTTTATTTTGTTATTGTATGTCATTGTACAAATAAGGTTTACTTATAGTTTGTTTTCCCAAGCAGACTCAAGTAGAGAACGTAGAAGGAAATGAAATGTGTGTAGGAGCCTTTAGAAAGCAGAATGGAGCAAAAGGATACTTAGTAGGCACTAAAAAAAAAGTTACAATTGAATAGAACTTTTTAACAGAAAACATCTATGATAGACCTAGATACCACTGTCATTGTGTATACATCTTGGTTTTGCTTTTTTTTAGATTGAAGAGCAGTCAGACTGTAAGATCCTAGATGGACACTTTGTTTCCCCCATGGCCCACTATGTGCCTGATATCATGCCAGTTGAATCTGTTATTGCAAGGTAAGTATTTTTATTCAGAAAGTTAAAGTAGTAGGTTGTTTACGTTCACTTACACAATTACAATAATATCAATGCCATATTATTTCAAATTATTTATTATTAATTACAATAATTATTTAGCATTTTTCCATTAAATGTGGGGTGGGACGGAGTAAAAATACAGAACTTTAGTATACATTTGAACTTAAGTTGTTATCAGCTTAATCTTCAAAATTTCAAGAAGCAGGACAGTGCTGGGAATGCTAAATGAAGCAGAGTTGTTAATGTTGGTAGTTTTGATTATGAAACTGAAAATTAAGAGTTAGTTTTCATGAGCACAAAACAGATATAATCATTAAACCATCCTAAATTTTCTTGTCTATGTTCTATTCAACAATTTATTGACAATAGATAAGTAGTGATATTTTCCCTTGCCCAGGCAAAGTAAGCTCAGAATTCAGGTTTATGTTGCCTGAGAACACAACTGCCTAAGGTCAAACCTTGAGCTGACAGAGTGCAGTGTTCTACTGTGATAATAATTCCAAAATGTCAACTGCTAAGGAAATTGAAAAGAGAAGTAACTCAGTTTGGGAAGATAAAAAAGTTCTGAAGATGGATGGTGGTAGTGATTGCATAACAATGTAAGTGTACTTAATGTCACTGAACTGTACACTTAAAAATGGTAAAAATGGTAAATTTTATGTTATATATATTTTACTACAATGATAAAAAAAGAAGTCATATAAGAAAAAACATTGAATGAGAGTACTAAGATACTACGATAAGAAGATTACATATAGAGAAGACTATATTTTTTCTGGTGTGGTTTGCTTTTACCTCCAAACATAAAAGTTTTAATAAATCAGATCCTGTTATACACTCCAAGTTGAAAAAAGATAACATGAACTATGTTATTGATATCAACAGCTTGTACAGCCAAGCATTATTCCTGCAAGGAGAAAAAGTGGAACTATCTAAAGAATTGTTTTTCTAGGACTTAATCATATATATTGATGTCTTTAAAAATAAGAAAATTTCATTATGCATATATAAAGTTGTGATATTGAATAAGGTAAAAATGATTGCAATAAATTCTGTTCTTATATTGTAATTGAATTTTTAATACCGTAACACCAAGCAAATGTACAGTATCTTTGTTGCCAGTTGGGCAAACATTAGTTTAATCAGTCAATTACAGTTTTGTTTTGTTTTTCTACCAAAACATATGTTTATTTTTATTACATTCCCATAACCATTATAACAGAATTTTAATGCATTTTAATAAATAAATAAATGATAATGAAAATTCATCAGTGCCTGAAAACTCAGATTTTTTTAAACTACTAAATGATCATGATATTTTAAATACACAATTCTACACTGCTAATATCTATTGAAATAGAATTTATAGATGAATAATCATGCCATAAAGCACCTGTACTTTCATCCAACAGGACATGGAAAACAGCAAGTCAATTACAGTTTGAATGTCAAAATTCTGAATGACCTTTTCTCCCAAATAATTTAATTATGACACTTTTTAAGAATTCAAAGTTTGTATTAAAAGGCTTTTAGTTTCACTGATGTGTTTTATTTTAAATAGGTTCCAATTTATTGTGCCTAAAGAATGGAACAGCAAATATAGACCTGTATGCATTCATCTTGCTGGAACAGGAGATCATGTAAGACTTTATTATAACATCTTAATCCCTAATTTGTTAAGTTACTCTCCTTAACAGATGTGGTTATTATATTTTTTAATTTAATTTAATTTTAATTTTATATTAGAGTACAGTTGACTTACAATATTGTGTTAGTTTCAGGTGTACAGCAAAGTGAGTCAGTTACACATGTACATATATCCATTCTTTTGTAGATTCTTTTCCCATATAGGTTATTACAGAATATTGAGTAGAGTTCCTGATGCTATACAGCAGGTCCTTGTTGTTTATCTATTTTATATATAGTAGTGTGTATATGTTAATCCCACACTCCTAATTTATCTATTATATTCTCTAAGTACATCATCTTTTCTTTCCTCAGCATTACTGGAGACGACGAACACTAATGGCTCGTCCTATGATTAAAGAAGCCCGAATGGCTTCTTTGCTGTTAGAAAACCCTTATTATATCCTTTTGTGATACCTAGAAATCTTTTCTCTTATTTATTTATTTATAGATTTAGTCATCAAAAGGAGTGATAGTAACCAGCTTTTCTAAACCAGTTAAATTTAGTCAGTTCAGAAAATGCTTAAGAATTAAGAAGCAAGAATGAAAAGAAGTGAAAAATTGTTTCACACCTTTTTAAAAGGCAATTTAAGGATTTTGCTTCTGTTGTATAATGAAGATAAACTGCTCTTCTGTTTCTTTTGAGATTTATACTGGATTTTAATATTAATAAGTCAAGTGTTTGACTTATTAAGGAAACCCTCATGTTTTAAACACATTTACATTTAAGTATCAGTTGAGGTTTAGAACAGTTCTTAACTTAATTTTCAAGGTTATGTCAGACTATTCCCAGAAGAAGAAATGAAACTGATGCACAGATATAAAGAAATGTTCAGCGTTGCTGGTAATAAGAGGAATGTAAAGTTAAAAGAACAGTTACAAAAGATTTAAAAAATAAAACACAGTAGTCATAAGGCTATTGTGAAATGGGCACTCTTGTTACTGATGACTGAAAATCAGTTCAACCCTTTGGGAAAGCATTTTTACTATATGCATCAGGAACCTTTAAAAATCTCACATCCCTTGACATTTTGATTCTGGGAAGTTTATTCTAAGGATAAAATATTAAGAAAAGAGAAAATGATAGAAAAGAGGAAAGATATTTAATAGCTTATAACTTATAAAAGTAAAACATTAGAAATAGCTTAAATGTATAACAATGGAAAAATGGTTACGTAAATTGTGGTTCATAGCATTGGAATGTTGTACAGTTGGTTGTGTTATGTTTATTACTTTACCACTTACTACTTGTATGACCTTGAACCTGTTAGTTAACCTTTTAGTACCTCAACTTTTCCTTGGTAAATGGGAATAATTCAGAGTATTAGAATAGTTAATACTGGTAAATAATAAGGATGCAGTAAATTTTAACAGTTATTATTAAAAAGTTTACAGTAATGAATGAAAAGTATTTATAATGCAAAAAGATATAAAACTCTATGGTATGGCATAGGTATGCAAAAAACCTAAAATAGAAAATCCATTATTTTCTATTTAGAAACTGTGCCTAAGGGAAAATTTTGGAAAGAAATACAACAAAATATTAATATGGTTGTCTGTAGATAAAATAGTTTTTCTTCTAACATGATTTTCTGACTTTTCTAGATTTTTTTATAAGTGAAAAAAGAAACCAATAAACTTCATTTTAAAATTAAGTTGGGGATTACACAACCCTGTTGAATTACTAAAAATATTGAATTGTACACTTTAGATGGGTGAATTGTATGGTATGTGATTATGTCTCAATGAAGCTTTTTAAAAAAAGAAAAATAATTAAGTTGAAAAACCTGAGAACTCCTAAATAGCCTATTTGAAAAATAGTTATTTCAGCATTAAATTGCCTTCAGGTTTAACTATTTTGCTTAAGTTAATGTGTTTCGAGACACAGAGTGTGTTTAATTATTTAAAAACTTTCTCTTTGACCCACATTCTTAAATGGCTGCAGGAAACCCAAGGACCAAATGTAAGTATGTATTATCTTCATTTTCCAGTCTTTATACTGAATTTTCAGCCATCTTAAAATTTTTGGTAGCCTAACCATCTTTTCTGAAAAACAGAATTCTGGCCCCCTTGCATTCTTGTGGTACCTGGATCTTTGCACATAATTATTCTACATGGGCGTATAATAAATAACCATTGACAAAATGAATTTTTGTACACATTGGCAAGGTTTCATATAGGAGCTAATTATGTGAGTATGTCTTTATATGAATTAAATTTAAAAAAATAGATTATAGGGACTTCCCTGGCAGTTCAGTGGTTAAAACTTCACCTTCCAATGCAGGGGGTGTGGGTTCGATCCCTGGTCAAGGAGCTAAGATCCCACATGCATCGCAGCGAAAAAAAAAAACAAAACCAAACAAAACATAAAACAGAAACAATATTGTAACAAATTCAATAAAGACTTAAAAAGATAGATTGTAACTTGGTCACTTTAGTAATAAAATCATATTTTTTATAATTATATAAGAATAGTTCTGGATTCTAAAAATATATATTTAAGTGCTTCTTATAAAGAAATGTACTTATGTAAAATCAGTTTCTAAAACAGAAAGTTTCAATTGAATTGGTGTGTATTTAAATTAATCAAAACATGTATTATAAAAATGTTCTAACATTATATTCATAAATCATGTATTTTGTGAAAATAAGCAACATTTAAGATTTCGGTAATACATGAGCCTAGTATTTGAATTCTTTTACATTGCTATTTATTTTATTTTTTGTTGTTGCCTTGTTTCTTTTTTTAAGATTTTAATTTTATTTGAGTATAATTGATTTACAACGTTGTATTAGTTTCTGCTGTACAGCAAAGTGAGTCAGTTATACAAATACATCTATTCACTATTTTTTAGATTCTTTTCTCACATAGGTTATCACAGAATATTGAGTAGAGTTCCCTGTGCTATACAGTAAGTCCTTGTTGGTTATCTATCTTTTTCTTCTTAATTTAAATTTATTTATTTTTTTATTTTTGGCTACGTTGGGTCTTTGTTGCTGCACGCAGGCTTTCTCTAGTTGTGGCAAGCGGGGGCTGCTCTTCGTTGCAGTGCACGGGCTTCTCATTGCGGTGGCTTCTCGTTGCGGAGCACGGGCTCTAGGCTCACGGGCTCTAGAGTGCAGGCTCAGTAGTTGTGGCACATGGGCCTAGTTGCTCCGTGGCATGTGGGATCTTCCCAGACCAGAGCTCAAACGCGTGTCCCCTGCATTGGCAGGTGGATTCTTAACCTCTGCGCCACCAGGGAAGCCCTGGCAGGCAGATTCTTAACCACTGCACCACCAGGGAAGTCCCGGTTATCTATCTTATATATAATAGTGTGTGTATGTTCATCCCAAGCTCCTGATTTATCCCTCCCCCGCCACATTTCCCCTTTGGTAACTGTAAGTGTGTTTTTGATATCTGTAAGTCTGTTTCTGTTTTGTAAATAAGTTTATTTGTATCTTCTTTTAAATTAGATTCCACATATGATTGATATCATATGCTATTTGTCTTTCTCGGTATGACTTACTTCACTTAGTTTGATAATCTTGAGGTCCATCCATGTTGCTGCAAATGGCATTATTTCATTTTTATGGCTGAGTAATATATATATATATATATACCACATCTTCTTTACCCACTCCTCTGTTGATGGACATTTAGGTTGCGTCCATGTCTTAGCTATTGTATATAGTGCTGCAATGAACATTGGGGTGCATGTATCCTTTCAGATTATGGTTTTCTCTGGATATGCCCAGGAGTGGGATCGCTGGATCATATGGTAGTTATATTTTAAGTTTTTTAAGGAACCTCCATACTGTTCTCCATAGAGGTTGTACCAATTTACATTCCCACCAACAGTATAAGTGGGTTCCCTTTTCTCCACACCCTCTCCAGCGTTTACTGTTTGTAGACTTTTTGCTGATGGCCATTCTGACTGGTGTGAGGTGATACCTCACTGCAGATTTGATTTGCATTTTTCTAATTATTAGTGATGTTGAGCATCTTATCATGTGCTTTTTGGCCATCTGTATGTCTTCTTTGGAGGAATGTCTATTTAGATCTTTTGCCCATTTTTTGATTGGATTGTTTGTTTTTTTGACACAGAGCTGTAAGAGCTGTTTGTGTATTCTGGAGATTAATCCCTTGACAGTTGCTTTCTTTGCAAATATTATCTCCCATTCTGTGGGTTGTCTTTTTGTTTTGTTTATGGTTTCCTTTGCTGTGGAAAAGCTTTTGAGTTTAATTAGGTCCCATTTGTTTATTTTTGTTTTCATTTCCATTACTCTAGGAGATGGATAGAAAAAGATATTGCTGCGATTTATATCAGAGTGTTCTGCCTATGTTTTCCTCCAAGAGTTTTATAGTACCTGGTCTTACATTTAGGTCTTTAATCCATTTTGAGTTTATTTTTGTATATGGTGTTAGAGAATATTCTAATTTCATTCTTTTACATGTAGCTGTCCAGTTTTTCCAGCACCACTTATTGAAGAGACTGTCTTTTCTCCATTCTATATTCTTGCCTCCCTTGTCATAGATTAAATGACCATAGGTGCATGAGTTTATTTCTGGGCTTTCTATCCTATTCCATTGATCTGTATTTCTGTTTTCGTGCCAGTACCATACTGTTTTGATCAGCTGGAGTCTGCTTCCTCCAGCTCCATTTTTGTTTCTCAAGATTGCTTTAGCTATTCGGGGTCTTTTGTGTTTCCATATAAATTAAAAAATTTTTTGCTCTAGTTCTGTGAAAAATGCCTAGTATTAGTGAATTATTTTACACTGCTTTAAAAAAAATGTGCTTTATGTTCTATTTTAATTATTTTTTTCTGAGAAGGGACAACTATAAATTTGTTTTTCCTTATATCAATAGTGGTAATTTAATGAAAAATTGACAGTATAGAAATATTATTTTCTCATACATATTTTAACAGTTTTAAGTTATATCAAGTAAATAAGACATTCTTTTCTGGACTTTAAAATAGTTTGGTAGTTGAAACTCAATGAAAATTATATGTTGTAGAGCAGACACAGCTTTTTTTTTTTTTTTTTTTTAATTTTTGGCTGCGTTGGGTCTTCCTTGCTGTGAACAGGCTTTCTCTAGTTGCAGCGAGCGGGGGCTACTCTTTGTTGTGGTGTGTGGGCTTCTCATTGTGGTGGCTTCTCTTGTTGTGGAGCACAGGCTCTAGGCACGCAGGCTTCAGCAATTGTGGCTCGCGGGCTCTAGAGTGCAGGCTCAGTAGTTGTGGCGCATGGGCTTAGTTGCTCCGCAGCATGTGGGATCTTCCTGGACCAGGGCTTGAACCCATGTCCCCTGCATTGGCAGGCAGATTCTTAACCACTGTACCACCAGAGAAATCCCTAGATACAGCTTTTTTTAAAAAGAAGTTTTAGGTGATTAATATGCAGAACAATGTTAGCAGCATTCCAATTCCATCCATTTATTCCATTGTTTTACTTAGCTATCTGGTCCTTTAAAGGAAAAACATGTATTCTGTCTGCCTGTTGTAAATTTGCATATATTATAATGTAAATACATAAAATAAATAATTTTCTCTTTTGTTTTGTGAGGCTAGAAGGTCCAGCTTAAAAAACGTGTCTGATCTTTTTGTGATGGGAGGAGCTCTTGTTTTAGAATCTGCAGCTCTCTTGCACTGGCTGGAGAGGGAGGGTTATGGACCTCTAGGAATGACCGGAATATCCATGGGAGGACACGTAAGCATTTTCATTTTAACTGATATTTAATTGTGGTTATGTTTATAAAATCTAGGGAATCAAACAAATTAATGGATTTATGACACATCCTCCTCTGTGAGCCTCTCATAGTGTACACATGCCAGAGAAAATTGCAGCCTTGAACCATTGCCCAGTCTCCTTACCTGTGGGCTGTGAACACTGAAAGGGGCTGTACAGTGTGGGAGGTGGGGGGAAGATCTAGGGAATCTATTTATTTAAAAATTCACTTTAGGTGTAGAATTAATTTTAGTTTTGGTGAAAGCAGAAACAGATTCTAAACTTTCATTCCAATTATGAAGTAATGATATTTTTTGTATGATTTATGTAGACACTGATTATACTACTTACTCCACAGCTATATCTCAGGTGTTAGATTTAATATTTTATTAAAAGTTGATTATAAACTTAACTTCAAGTGTCAACTATAAATGCCTTATTTTGCTGTTAAATTGGTGAAGATAGCTAATTTGGAAGACACTTTTCCTTTATCTCTTCTCTCCATCAAGCTGTTTTACCTTTGCTTTCTAGAGTGTACTAAAACGGCCTCCTAATTGGTTTCTCTGTCTAGTCTTTTCACTCCTTAACCTTTTTCTTAAGGCTTTTTCTCCACACTGTTAACTAGAGTGGTCTTCCTAAATCTGATCTCTGCTCTCTCCTGCTTAAAACCTTCCACAGGTTTTGCTATTGAACTGGGCACTAGCTATGCCAGGTGCTGGCACCCATCTAGTGCTCCCTCATTCCCTTTCACCTGGCCGAGTAAGAGCTTGTCCTTCCGCTTCCAGATTAGAGCTTACTTCCTGTGAGAAACTCCTCCGGATTCCCAGCCTTATCCCAGACTATACTTCGTTTCTCAATAACACGTACTTATTTCATTTTACTGTGATTACTTGTCTAGCAGTCTGTTTTCTCTATAAAGCAATTGATTCATTGAGGGCCAGGAACATGCTCTGGTTCATTTTCTGGACATATTAGTCATACAGTACATTAAAATATATTGTGTAAGTCATTTGAATTATAAAATTAAGTGTAAAACCTTACTCAAATTCAAAACAACTACCAAAGAGTGAAACTGATAAAATTAGCTTCAAAAACTCAAATTCAAAACAACTAAAGGCAGTGAAACTGAAGAGTGGGAAAGGATTTCTTTTCCTAACTCGTAGTGTTTCCATTGTTATGACCTAGGTTGGAGTGTTATAACTGTCAGCTGGACTACTACCTATAAACTGGTTTCCCTACCTCAAATCTCACCCTCTCTAATCAATGTTATAAAATACTATTTAGCTTCATTGAATCACTTGACAATACACTCCTTTGCTCAGGTCTCTTTATTAATTCCCCATTATCTACAGAACAAAGCGACCTCTAATCTGATCCTGATCAGTCTTTCTAGCCCTACCTATCTCCCCTACCCCCTTGGCCACATGTGCCCTACTGACCAGCATAACTGAAGTATATTGCCTGTTTCCCTACCAGACCCTGTGTTTCTCACCATCTTGCCTTTGATTATACTGTCTCCTTTATATGGAAGACCACACCCCATCTTTCATTTCCCCTAAAAGACTCAACCATTTCATGAAGCCTTCTCTGATTCCTCTAGCCAAAAATAACATTTCCCTTCTCTAAACATATTACATCATTTTATATCAGTTTATATCAGTTATAATCTGCTTTGTAGTTCACCAAATTCTTGACATCTTTCAGTCGAAAGCCTGAGATTTTATGGTTGAGATTTTGCTCTATCTGAGCAGGTCACTTACATAATGAGTGTGCTTAGCCTACTGCCCAGGATCTACATCCCAGCATGTTTGCTCTATATTTATCAGTAGAAAGTAGCTTTCTGTGATGGGTCTTAAGGTATTTAAAATTTCCTAATACATTTTATTGCTTTTTTAGGGAGCAGTTATATGTCATTGTTGAGTTTTATGGTTTGGGCAATTTGGAGAGTTTGCTAGACATTCTCATGAGTGTTTAAGAGACTTTGTGTTCATGTCTTATCTCATCAACTACTATACAAAGTACTTCTTAATATTAAATATTTTTCATTTTAGTGAATGTAAACTTTAAACTGAATCTCTCTGTTATCATGTTACAGATGGCTTCCTTAGCAGTATCCAGCTGGCCTAAGCCCATGCCACTGATTCCATGTCTGTCTTGGTCCACAGCATCTGGGGTCTTCACTACGGTAATTTAATTGCAATTAATGTTTAGATAATTATATATAATTAACGGTAATTGTTTGCAGGGTTCCACAATCACCCCCAGGCTTGCTGATTCACTGGAAGGAATCACAGGACTCAGTATATAGCCGTACTCACAATTAAAACTTATTGCAGCAAAAGGATACACTACAAAATCAATCAAGGGAAAAGGCACACAGGGAAAAGGCACACAGGGCAAAGTCCAGAAGAAACCAGGCATAAACTTCCAGTAGAGTCTCTCAGGTTGTGTTTAATTCCCTCAGCAATGAGTTATGACAATATGTGCAAAGTGTTGTCCATCAGTGAAGCTCATTTGAGCCTAGGAGTCCAGGGTTTATATCAGTCGCTTTATATCAGTCGCTTAGGCACCCTCTGCCTAGCATGTACTAAATTCCAGAAGGAAATCAGGTGTTCAGTAGAAACTACATTGTTTGTATAAGCAGTTTAGACACAGTGACCCACTTTATCATTTTGGAAGTTTTATATCAGGGTAAAGAACTGTTTACTAGTCAAGTTACCAGACTCTAGTCAAGGGCCAACCTCACAAGCAGGCTTGTTTAAAGATAGGAAATCTCAAGTCTGCTTTGTTAAGTTTTTTCTGCACAGTAATAATAATAAAAACTATTGGACAACATGCTTTATACGTGTGATTTGATCTTAATTTAGTTTGTTATTGCAGGGCGTGCTAAGTAAATCGATTAACTGGAGGGAGCTAGAAAAGCAGTATTATACACAGACAGTTTATGAAGAAGAAATTATTCACATGCTTGAATATTGTGGAGTAAGTATTTTTAACTTCTGCAGAACATTGTGGGGGAAATGTTGATCATGTTTAATGATTCAGATTTTTAAAAAGAATTGCAGTTTTGTTTTGTTTTTTTAACATATATAACTTTTTTGTGTGTGACCGCTCCACGTGACTTGTGAGATTTTAGTTCCCCAGCCAGGGATTGAACCCAGCCCTCAGCAATGAGAGCACGGAGTCCTAACCACTGGACTGCCAGGGAATTCCCTGAATTGCAGATTTTTAAAAAACAGTACTATTTTTTACTTAATAAAATTCTTCATTTTAAAATAAAATATAGAAAATCATGCAAAGCAAGTGCATAGCTTATTACATTTATTAAATAGCTAACACATTTGAATAGAACTTGACCACCCAGCTCAGAACTTAGCACCCAACCCACAAACCACTTTCATGTGTCCTAATCAGAAGACCTTTCTCCCCCTACTATTTAGTTATCATTATCCTGATTTTTATAGTGATTACTTCCTTCTGTCAAATATGCATCCCTGGACACTTCAGTTCTTTTATTTTATGGGTCTTTTAAGTGTCTTTTATCTATAAGTTCCCTTTCATACTTTTCTTTTCCTTATAATTTACCTATTGAAGAATTTGGGCTATTTATCTGTAGAGTTTCTCACAGTCTAGACTTTTGTTTGCATTCTCATGGTACACTTTAGCATATTCCTCCGTGCTCTCTATTGCCTGCAAATTGGCAACTAGGCCTAGAGGCTTGATTAAACTCAGTTTATCATTCTTTGGTAGGAGTATAGGAAGCAGATAATGTCTGGCTGCTCTTTTTTGTGGGGTAAGCAGCCGTTGATGCTTAATGTCTGTGTCTATTATACTGAGTGTTGCAAAATGCTGATACTCTAATTCTAACCTCTTTTTTCATTTATTAATTGGAATACTTTGATTTAAAAAAAAGCCACATCCCTTATCAATTATTTGGTTACCTCATAGTTCATTTCATATACCTTAATTTACCAATTATCAGGGAAATTAGTTGGTTCTCTATTATTCTCCTAAGGTGACCAATTCTTTTCAGAAATGTTTTTTTCTTTTCATGAATTTAAAAATTTTGCACATTCAGTTTAAAGGTTACTGAGAAACTCAAGAAACCTCAGGGAAAAAAAGGAATCTTTCTACTATCAACGAGGACTTTTTATTTGTAATTACATCAAAATAAAACTCACTCTTTTAGGGGACTTCTCTGGCAGTCCAGCGGTTAGGACTCTGCACGCCTACTGCAGGGGCACAGGTTTGACACCTGGTCGGGAAGAAGATCCAGCGTGCTGCGCAGCTTGGTCGGGGAAGGGGGAGAGGGAGGCGGCAGGGTGGGGGGAGGGGTGGGGTGGGGGAGGGGTGGGGGAAGGGGAAGGCGGGGGAGGGGGAAGGGAGGCAGGGGGGAGGGGGCTCACTCTTGTAAAATAGGTCTATTTTGCGGAGTCTCAAAGGGCAGTTACTACTTGCCTAAGAACTTTATTACAAAATAACTCTCCCTGTTAGCTAGTTCCTGTGTCCCACTATACATATAATCAGAAAGATACTTATATTTGAGAGCTTATGAGAAAACCTAACATGCATTTTTTAAGGGAGGTTCATAAATTTTGGCTGTCTGAAATGACAGTGTATTCTTCTCCAGCCCTTTTTCTCTGAGACTCTTGGTGATTGTATACAAGAGTCCTTTTGTCTTAGTTAGAACTAGTTCACAGTTATGAATATTCAAGAAATATCAAGCCAGCTTCCTTTTTTTTATTTTAAAAACTGTGTTTTCCCAATCAAAAGAAATTAAATTTGTTGATGTACTGCTCTGAATAATTCTAGGATGCTTTGATCTTCCATTTCCCGATGTTACTAAACTTCCTTTCCTTCCTTTTTATATTTCTGTGAGCTGGATAGCTTTAGTGATTTGTTCTGCTAACCAGGTTGTTGTGGTTTGTTTGTTTTCCCTTGTCTTCAACCCATTTTTCGTTCTTTTATTTTTTAAATAGGTTGTATGGTCATATACTTCAAGCATCAAAAAGCATAAAAAGAAATATAGTAAAACGATTCCTACCCTTGTTCCCAGTTTGCCTAGGTCCTATCTCTGTCAACAAATAACCCACTATATTATTTAGTATTTCAAGGAATTTTTCAAACCGAAAGAAATCTCAACTTTTCTCTCTTCCCTTTTCTTATGGACAATACACAAATGTTTCCTTTTTCTTTTTCACTGCTGCATAACAGCCTATTATATGGATGGATGTACCATGATTTATTAACCAGTATCCTGTTGATGGGCATTTATGTTGCTTCTCATCCTTCACTATTAACAAACAGTTCTGCAATGAGTAACATTGTACATACATCAGTTCACAAGTGCAAATTCCTAGAAATGTTGTTGCTGAGTAGAAGGGTATAAGCAGTTGTAATCTTAGATTTTGTCTAATTATAGTTGTGTGAGTTTACATTACCAGCAGGAACATGTGTGTCTGTTTCCCCATAAGTTCACAAATTCAGTGTGTTATCAGACTTACATGGTTTTTTGGTCAACCAGACAGGGAAATTTGGTATAGTTTTTATTTAATTTACTTAAGTAGGGACTTCCCTGGCGGTGCCGTCCAGTAGTTAGGACTCCACGCTTCTACTGCAGGGGGCATGGGTTCAATCCCTGGTCACGGAACTAAGATCCTGCATCCCTCAGCAAAAAAAAAAATTTACTTAAGGATAAGTGAAATTGAACGTGTTTATAAGTTTTTTGTTTTTGTTTTTGTTTTTTGGCTGCATGGGGTCTTCGTTGCTGCACGCGGGCTTTCTCTAGTTGTGGCGAGTGGGGGCTACTCTTTGCTGTGGTGCGCGGGCTTCTCATTGCAGTGGCTTCTCTTTTGGGGAGCTTGGGCTCTACGCGCACGGGCTTCAGTAGTTGTAACACACGGGCTCAGTAGTTGTGGCTCTCCGGCTCTAGAGCACAGTCTCAATAGTTGTAGCGCACGGGCTTAGTTGCTCTGTGGCATGTGGAGTCTTCCCGGACCAGGGCTCAAACCCGTGTCCCCTGCATTGGCAGGTGGATTCTTAACCACCGCATCACCAGGGACGTCCAACCTTGATAATTTTTAATTTTTCTTAGTTCAGCCTGAGAAAGGGATTTGGGGTGGCTGGTGTATTACTGCCAGGATGCACTCATAAGAATTCTAGAAGTTCTAAGGTTAAAGAAAATCATGGATTTCAAAACTTTGGCAATAAAAATCATGACACAGGTGGGAATTCCCTGGAGGTCCAGTGGTTAGGACTCCGTGCTTCCACTGCTGGGGACCCAGGTTCAATCCCTGGTCAGGGAATTGAGATCCTGCAAGCCAAAACAAAACAAAACACATGTTACAGGCTAAATGATACTCTTTACTATTTAGTAAGAAACATTCAGCAATAAAGTATCATTTATCTTCATTCTCAGTTAAATTTTGACATCTCTTTTCTCTTTTTGTTTTTATTATGGTAAAATATACACAATATAAAATTTACCATTTTAACCATTTTTAAGTGTACAGTTCAGTAGTATTAAGTACATTTACATTGTTGTGCAACCATCACCACCAGCCATCTCCAGAATTTTTTCATCTTCCTAAACTGAAACTCTGTACCCATTAAACAAAACTCTATTCACCCCTCTTCCCATCCCCTGGCAGCTACCATTCTACTTTCTGTCTGTATGAATTTGAGAACTCTAGGTACCTCATAAAAATGGAATCATACAATATTGTCCTTTTGTGTCTGGCTTATTCACTTTGCATAATGTCTTCAAAGTTCATCCATGTTGTAGCATGTGTCAGAATTTCATTCCCTTTTAAGACTGAATAATAATCTATTGTATGTATATACTACATTTTGTTTATCCGTTTATTCATTGATGGACATTTGTGTTTTTTCTGTTTTAACAAGGTTGTTAAATAAAATCCTATTTTATATTAAATGACATTTTCTTTTCTTTCATATAATCAGACAGATTCTTTCAAAATGGGACAAGAGTTCCTGAAACACTTCCCTAGCAGTGCAGACAAGCTAACTAACCTTAACCTGGTTTCTAGAACTTTAAATTTAGATATGGCGGACAAAGTTGTGTCCCAAAAAGCTGCTGAGTGCCATAAATCTAGTAAAACATCTATCAGTGCCACATCAGAAGGACTCTTGCTGCAAGATACCTCTAGGATGGGGTGCTTCAATCAAACACTTTCAACCAACAAAAGTAGTTATACGCGTTGTAATCCTCAGTCACGCCACCTACTCAGTAAAGAACGAAGAAGAAACAGTCTTCAGAAAGAATCTTTAATATTTATGAAAGGAGTTATGGATGAATGTACTCATGTAGCAAATTTCTCAGGTATTAATTTTTATATGAAATTGAGAATATTTGCTGATGATATGTGATAATCATGCTGATGATATGTAAAATATGTGAAATATTTTTAAGGATGCTTTACAAGATAATTTAATATTTTCAAGAATATATTTATTGTTGGCTCCACAATGTGTTTTCTAAGATAAGTTGGTTATGTAAATGTATCATATTTAAATTTTATCCATGAAAATCTAAGACCATTTTATTCTTTAAAAACATTGGGTTTTGTGTCTTCTTTAGAATATTCATCTCAATTTTGTATTAGAGATGAATATTATAATGTTATGGTATAGTATAGTTGATTTTTTAACTTAAGCAAAAGTTTTAGTTCGGCAAATGTTTTACTTACTGATTGTATGGTGTATTTTATTTTCCAATATGATTACTAGTATTTATATAAAATTCTTAGAGCTTCTTAAAAGTATATATGTTGCATCTTAAAAAAATCCTGTACCTAGTTCCAGTTGACCCAAGCCTCATCATAGTGGTTCAAGCCAAAGAAGATGCCTATATTCCACGAACAGGAGTTCGAAGTCTACAAGAAATTTGGCCTGGTTGTGAAATCCGATATCTAGAAGGGGGTCATATTAGTGCTTATCTTTTTAAACAAGGACTCTTCAGGTAAGATGATTGGTCTAACAGGTGTCTATTTATTTGTTGTTTGTTTTGGGGACTTTTTTGGCTCAACAAATATAAAGATTGGGTATTTTTATTATACATTTTAGCCCTCTTATTTCCTTCCTGCCTCTCTCAATTCTCACATTGTGATACTCTTTCCTATCTTGTCTTCTTATTTTCTTTTCCTTCTAGAGAAATAGGAAATAGCATATGATAGGCATGCTTTGTTGTGTGGTTTTACCCTCTTCAAATATTAATAGCCAGGTGTTTTAGGGTGTAAGGAGGAACATTAGGGTTTGCAAAACTCACTTTGGCTCATCAGGAATTTTTCACTCCACTCTAATGTTCTTCTCTCAGAATGACCTGAGTATCTGTGGAATAATCTAGCAATGTTTTTCAGTAGCAGGTGAATATTGAACCCTAAAAGAGAAGTGAAATACTGGTTTTATTGTTAATAACCTTATATGACTCTGGTATTTGCTAAAATTTATAGTCTTTTTGCTATTATTCTAGTTTTTTGATAATGCTGTTTTATTTCTACTTCAGATTTGATTGTAACAGGTATCATTGGAATATTTATCATTAATGGTTAAATTAGTTCACATAAAGTGCTTAGACTAGTGCCCTGTGCAGTGTTCCAAAACTGCCAGCTGGATAGTGGTATAATAGAAGACTGCGTGTGCTGTATGTTTGACATGTTTTAGTTCTTTTTAACCTAAGAAATAATTCTTTGTATGTTGTTGCTTATGTAGTTCAGTTTATAGATATCACCTTTTTGAGGTACAGTCTAATTCTCCAAGTCTGTAATGTCCTCAGGAATATAGTAACCCTTTCTTTTTATAGTATGATCTTTAAAAAAAATACTCATGTATCAAGCATTTGAGTCCCTGTTAGTTGGTGAGTTAGCAGACTACTTATCCAGTACTCAAGTGACCCTCTGGCACAGCAAAACTAAGACAAAAACAAACGAAAATTGTGAGTACTTAGTGTTGCTAGGGTTGCTCAAGAGTCTAAAGTTCTGTTATACATGTGAATGCAGGGAACGCACATGCTTGTTTTAGTAAATCGTTGTCAAATTTCTTTTACTATTTTATGTATCTACGTGGGAGTGTGGCTGAGAGGCATTAGGAAGAATAGAAGTCAGCAGTAAAAACTCATAAGTGCTAATCTGAAGGCTTCATTTGAAAAAGAGATAAATGTTAGCTAGCAACATGTGCCAGGTACTAGAGCAATTGTTTCAAATGTTATTTTTAATATCACCTTTACACAGAAACACAGGAAATTAAAAAGATTAAATAACATGCTCTGGTAGAATAACTGCTAAGCCATTAGCCTCTCCTACTCCCCACTAGTCACTTCGAAACTAATGAAGTTTAGGGCTTCCCTAGTGCCGCAGTGGTTGAGAGTCCGCCTGCCAATGCAGGGGACGTGGGTTCATGCCCCGGTCCGGGAAGATCCCACATGCTGTGGAGCGGCTGGGCCCGTGAGCCATGGCTGCTGAGCCTGCACGTCCGGAGCCTGTGTTCCACAACAGGAGAGGCCACAACAGTGAGAGGTCCACGTACCGGAAAAAAAAAAAAAAAGAAAAAAAAGTTTAGATGACATTGGAGTAGTAGAATTTTACAAATTCAGGCTTTTCATTCCCCAGATTTAAAAATAAAACAAGCCAATCCTTTATATGCTCTAATAATTTGGGTTATTTAGAACTGATTGATAATACAAATGAATAAGAGACTATTCAAATGATTTAAAATACATACATATATCTTTACTTACCCTCCTCATACCATGTATACAAGCCCATATTGTAACCTTAGACCTCATTTTATAGATTTTTGAGCCAAATACACACAAACATTATACAAAGCTTTGTCTTTCCAACAAATTGGAAATCACAGTCTGTAGCAGGTGCCAGTTTTAAAGTTAATCTTAATATCTTTTTTTTTTTTCCGGTATGCGGGCCTCTAACTGTTGCGGCCTCTCCCGTTGCGGAGCACAGGCTCCGGACGCGCAGGCTCAGCGGCCATGGCTCACGGGCCCAGCTGCTCCGCGGCATGTGGGATCTTCCCGGACCGGGGCACAAACCCATGTCCCCTGCATCGGCAGGCGGACTCTCAACCACTGCACCACCAGGGAAGACCAATCTTAATATCTTTTTAAGGATGTGGGGAAATGCTTAGTCAAACAAGTATAACAAGATTAATATGATCTCAGTTATCATTTAAACTGGGTGAAAATACAGACATAAGCATTAAAAAAAAAGCTTGTAGGAAAAGATTAAATGTAGATATCTTAGAGTGATGGGATTATGACTTTTTTCCCTTTTTCTGAATTTTCTACAATGAAAATGTATTTGACAATAGGAAAAAAAATAAGCCTTAAAAATAATATCTTATGAACCTGGGCCAGATCAGTTTGACTCTTCCTTTCCAATTAAAATACTACAATATCTAGTGGGGTTAATGTAGGAAACTAAGGCTTTTAAGTTCAGTTGCTATATCATAATCTATGCAGTAGATTGAATAATATTACATTTAAAAAGTTCTATAGCCAGTTAATTTTCAACAAGTAACAGAATAAAAAGAAACCAGTTCCTTTTCATTTTATCATTTCATATTTTATTCATAAATGTATACATATATAAATTTAAAGGCACAAAAAAGTGTTTCATAGGAAAAGATGGCATTTATGAACCATCGGCTGGAAGTACATTTGAAGTTTTCCAGTACTGGTGAAGTTACATGGATCCAAACACTCAGCCTCACATACCTGCCTCTTCCACAGTTATTGATATTTGGAGAGGAGGTCAGCTTGCAAGACACAGGTTATTTGGAAATAACTTATAGTAAAAACACTGTCTGTCCCCCTTTTTTGCTAATTACTTGTAGTTTTTCTTTCATATTTAATTTTAGGCGCGCCATCTATGATGCATTTGAACGCTTCCTCCGTAAATACACTAACTAATGGGATCACATATGTAACCAGTGCAGCCATCATGTTTCTTACGGAAGGAGTTTGATCCTTTGATGATGTGAAGAACAAGCAGACAGCACTATATATCTAACTGCTGTCAATTTAGTCTGGAATTCAGTGTTACAGATCAGTCAACTATAATCTTTAAATACATTTGAATAATTGTAAACCAATATTTGGATGAAATAATGCTGAACTGTTTTGTACTGTTTGTGGGAATCCCATAAAATCAATATCTAGTCTGTTGTTACTATTTATGTAAACTTTAAATTTTTAATTATGAATAATTTATTAATTTAAAACAAATGTATTCATAGAAACCCTATTGGTTTTTAAAGAAATGCTAAATCAAAATTAGTTTGTAATATGTCACCCTGTATTGTATATATGCCCTTACATGACATTTCTATTATTGACTTGATTCGAGAAACATGTTTATTTCTTTTATGGATCCACAGTGAATTTATAATCTTATTTTCAACTTTAATTTTCTGCCATGGATACTTATCATGTGTAAAATCAGTTTTAACTTTTAATACTAAAAAATCCTTTTTGCTTCTACTTAAGTACTTTTAATAATTAAATTGAATGTGAGAATGCAGATAAGATGCATAAGACTTGGCTAAACTTTAAAACTTTGCCAAATATTAGGTGAGAAAAAAATGCCAAACATTTTTCCCCTACTTGAAAAGACTCAATTCATGAACACTGAAATAATGAAAGACCTATTGCATTAATTAATAACTGTTTCTTAACATTTTCTTGTATACAAACTCTGAATTTGCTAAACATCTAACTTTAGGCCAAGTACTTAACAGCTTTGGTTTTTTAATTTCAGAAATTAATGGCCACATATGAAATTGATCTGTCTGTATAAACTTTATTTTACGGAAAAGGTATAATAACTAGTAACTTTTTAAAATGGAATATTATATGGCTACACTTGGTGCTTTCTTTTTATTTTATTTTACTTTTAAGTTTTTTTGGCTGCACTGCACGGCCTGTGGGATATTAGTTCCCCGACCAGGGATTGAACCTGGGCCCTCAGCAAGAGTGCAGAGTCCTAACCACTGGACCGCCAGGGAATTCCTGGTGCTTTCTTTTTATGTTAAACTTCTCAAGCCAAGAACTAAAATGTTTTTAAAAGTAGAAAATATTTGGGGTTTAGAAAAAATATATTTGAGTTTTGTTTTTTTGAAATATGTGTTGCCTGTGGGTTATTTTAAAATATGTATTCCTAGTCTAGTAAGGATATTTGAATTATAAGATGCCTTTGTAGCTTTTTAAAGGAGATTTTATTTGTCCCTCTAATTCCTCCATCACCTTAATTTTTAAAAACTATTTTTAAATGATTAATGTGAAGTCACTGATGGCATACGGTGTTGTAAATTCTGTAAAAACTACTTTGACATAACAAACAAACATGGTTACAGCCATTTGAGCTATAGCAATTTTACATGTTCAGATTAGAACCTTTACTTTTCACTGAAAGTATACAATCTACTAAAGTTCTCCAACAAAATACCCTTTAAAGATAAAGTAAACCTTGTTGTTAACTGAATTACAAGTATTTTCTTATGTATTTAATGAGGTGATTGCTTTCTGAGCAATGGCTTTAGTGAAACCAGTACTTTATTTTTCACATAAATATTTCCTACTAAGCAATAATGTACTATGGTATGTAACTTTCTATTGGTAAAAGAATGAAATTTCATTTCAGTTTAATTACTCTTAGGCATAACTAATTTCTCCCAAATAAATGTGAAAGAGGTGTTTTTAAAATTTCTTCTCTTATCCAGATGTTCTAAGAATATATCCACACAACTACCTAAAGGAAGGCTGTCTGCCATTTTGAAGATTGGGTACATAAATTGCTAGAAATTCATTTAGCCCAGAGTTGCAAACTGGCAATCAGTACAGGACAGCTTGTCCCACAGTTGTTTTATTCAGTGTGCATAATATCTCCAAAATTTTTGAATTCGAAAAGTCTTTAGACTGGGTATGCATTCCCCAGTTTGCCATAATCCACCAGACTCTGAGCTCTTGTATTAGACTACTTCACTACTTTGTGTTTCCCACTTAGCCCTGAAGACGTCTGAGCCTGACACCCCGACTTAGATCTGTGGTTAAAAAATGTTTCTGAATTTCATGATTTGATAATGTTGTAAGTACTATTAAATAATTTTAGCATATGCATTTTAGATTGTTTCTTTTGAATGTAAATTTTAAGGTGGTGCTTTCTTTTATAAAGATTATTGAATTATTGACTCTGTAACTGAAATTTTTAAAATCATTTCCAAATATTTTTTACTTCACAATAAAAGTCTTAAAAATTAATCACTTGTTATGTTCAAGAGGTATTATTCTAAACGCAGAAAACCCGTGTAACATTTGATTAATATAGCCAAACTTGAACTAAATGTTTGTTCCTTCTTAGTAATATTATGACCCAAACAACATAAGACAAATATAAGCAAAGGAGTCTCTAGCAAAACAGTATTCAGTATCTACAACAAGAGCCAAATTTCCCCCCAAAATATGTGTGATGTCAGGGAAACCAGCATTCTGACGGACCAATCTAAATGTTGTGTAACTCACTACTAGATATTAGAGATTATTACATTTATTAGATATTAGATATTATTACATTATTATGTAATATTACACATTATTACACTTACACTAGTAAATGTACTGCAAACAATGAAAATCTAGAGATAAGAATATAGGACTGGGAATGGGGGTCCTGAGCAGAGGCTGCTGTAGAAACTCGGTTTGGAAATAAAAGAAAGATTACGGCAGATTAGACAAAGGGAAAAGAGGTACATTTGGACCATTTTGCAGGAGCAGAGTAACCTAATTCTAGGAATACTGTTATAGGCAGAATCCTAAGAAACCAATGACTGTGTGAAGGACTTTGAAAACAGTTTTGTTTGTTTGTTTGTTTGTTTGTTTGTTTGTTTGCGGTATGTGGGCCTCGCGCTGTTGTGGCCTCTCCCGTTGCGGAGCACAGGCTCTGGACGCGCAGGCTCAACGGCCATGGCTCACGGGCCCAGCCGCTCCGCGGCATGTGGGATCTTCCCGGACCGGGGCACGAACCCATGTCCCCTGCATCGGCAGGTGGGCTCTCAACCACTGCGCCACCAGGGAAGCCCTGAAAACAGTTTTAACTAGAAATTGTTGGACCAAAAACCCAAGGATTTTCCTCAGGACTGAAAGAGCTAATAGGCAGATTCACCAGATTGTGTTAATTAAGAAAAACTGTATAAACAACTGTAAAAAGTTTAATCTGTGTATAAACTAGCTGGGATAAAAGTTTTCCTATATACAGTACCTGGATAAAGTACCTACCTAAAGTACGTACCACTTTACTGCTCTAAGTGTGGTCAGTAGATTTGCAGCATCCTCTGGGAGCTTGTCAGAAACTCAGAATCTCAGGTGCCATCCCAAACTTACTGAGTCAGAATCTGCATTTGAATAAGATCTCCAGATGGTTCAAATACACATTACGTTTTGAAAAACACGCTTAGGTTGTTTCCATCTCCAGGCTATTGTAAATAGAGCTGCAGTGAACATTTTGGTACATGTCTCTTTTTGAATTATGGTTTTCTCAGGGTATATGCCCAGTAGTGGGATTGCTGGGTCATGTGAATGGATGAATGGATAAAGAAGATGTGGCACATATATACAATGGAATATTACTCAGCCATAAAAAGAAGCGAAATTGAGCTATTTGTAATGAGGTGCATAGACCTACAGTCTGTCATACAGAGTGAAGTAAGTCAGAAAGAGAAAGACAAATACCGCATGCTAATACATATATATGGAATTTAAGGGAAAAAAATGTCATGAAGAAACTATGGGTAAAAGAGGAATAAAGACACAGACCTACTTGAGAATGGACTTGAGGATATGGGGAGGGGGAAAGGTAAGCTATGACAAAGCGAGAGAGTGGCATGGACATATACACACTACCAAACGTAAGGTAGATAGCTAGTGGGAAGCAGCCTCATAGCACAGGGAGATCAGCTCGGTGCTTTGTGACCGCCTGGAGGGGTGGGATAGGGAGGGTGGGAGGGAGGGAGATGCAAGAGGGAAGGGATATGGGAACAGGTGTATATGTATAACTGATTCACTTTGTTATAAAGCAGAAACTAATTTTTAAAAAAAGAACGAAAAACACACTTCTAACGTCAGTGGCTCTCAAATTTTAGCCTGCATAGGAATCACCTGGAGCCTTGTTAAAAAGATTTCTGGGCCCCAGTGCCCAGAGTTTCTGATTCAGTGAGTCTGGGGCAGGGCTGGGGAATTTGTATTTCTAACAAGTTTCCTAGGACGCAGATGCTGTTATCCAAGGGGTTACACTTGAAGAACCTAAGAGCCATGGCTCGAATTGGATCTCAGGCCTTGGCTGCACATTAGAATCACCTGGTGGGGAGTTCTCTGGTGGTCCAGTGGGTAAGACTCCAAGCTCCCAATGCAGAGGGCCCGGGTTGGATCCCTGGTCAGGGAACTAGATCCCACATGCATGCCACAACTAAGTCCGCATGCTGCAACTAAAAACATGCCGCAAACGAAGATACCACATGCTGCGACTAAGACCCGGCACAGCCAAAATAATAAATAAAACAAATAAAAATAAATCACATGGGGGAGTTTTAAAAACATAGGTAAGAATGCTCAGACCTCACCCCAAAGATTCAGATTTAGTTGCCTTGAGGTACCCAAGCTCCCCAGGCAATTCTAATGTGCAGCCAGGTTTAAGAACCATGTGCTTCAGCAAAGGAAAACATAAACAAGATGAAAAATCAACCCTCAGAATGGGAGAAAATATTTGCAGACGAAGCAACAGACAAAGGATTAATCTCCCAAATATACAAGCAGTCCATGCAGCTCAATATCAAAAAAACAAACAACCCAATCCAAAAATGGGCAGAAGACCTAAATAGACATTTCTCCAAAGAAGATATACAGATTGCCAACAAACATGAAAGGATGCTCAACATCACTAATCATTAGAGAAATGCAAATCAAAATTACAAAGAGGTATCACCTCACACCAGTCAGAATGGCCATCATCAAAAAATCTACAAACAATAAATGGTGGAGAGGGTGTGGAGAAAAGGGAACACTCTTGCACTGTTGAAATTGATATAGCCACTATGGAGAACAGTAGGGAGTTTCCTTAAAAAACTAAAAATAGAACTACCATACGACCCAGCAGTCCCACTACTGGGCATATACCCTGAGAAAATCATAATTCAAAAAGAGTCTTGTACTACAATGTTCATTGCAGCTCTATTCACAATAGCCAGGACATGGAAGCAACCTAAGTGTCCACCAACAGATGAATGGATAAAGAAGATGTGGCACATATATACAATGGAATATTACTCAGCCATAAAAAGAAATGAAATTGAGTTATTTGTAGTGAGGTGGATGGACTTGGAGTCTGTCATACAGAGTGAAGTATATCAGAAAGAGAAAAACAAATACTGTATGCTAACACATATATATGGAATCTTAAAAAAAAAATGGTTCTGAAGAACCTAGCGGCAGGACAGGAATAAAGACGCAGATGTAGAGAATGGACTTGAGGACATGGGGAGGCGGAATGGTAAACTGGGACGAAGTGAGAGATTGGCATGGACATATATACACTTCCAAATGTAAAATAGCTAGCTAGTGGGAAGCAGCTGCATAGCACAGGGAGATCAGCTCGGTGCTTTGTGTCCACCTAGAGGGGTGGGATAGGGAGGGTGGCAGGGAGACGCAAGAGGGAGGAGATATGGGGGCATATGTTTATGTATAGCTGATTCACTTTGTTATAAAGCGGAAACTAACACACCATTGTAAAGCAATTATACTCCAATAAAGATGTTAAAAAAAAAAAAAGAACCATGTGGTTTAAAGGACTCAAGGGAAGAGGAATAGCTGCTGAAGGAAAGGATGTAAAGTCATTAAATCAACATAGATTTTGGAAAAGAATTCCTGATTTCTGGGTGTTATCAGCACCCAAGAGATATTAAAGTAGCCAAGAGGGCCTGTGTCCCTTTTGCTTCTATATTGTTAAGGGTAGATGTATATTAGAACAGAATGAGCTGAGGGTGCATTTATGTACTTACATGCAGCAAAGCTTCTGTAAACCTTAAACATAAAGCAGAGACAATTATGAGCAAGGAAGAAATGCTACCCCTTTTGCTTTATTTTCTTCAACCATAAAGATTACATCTGCCCTTCTTTTTTTTTAAATTTATTATTTATTTATTTAATTTATTTTTGGCTGCATCAGGTCTTCGTTGTAGCACCTGGACTCTCTAGTTGAGGCGCGTGGGCTTAGCTGCCCTGAAGCATATGGAATCCTAGTTCCCTGACCAGGGATCGAACCCACGTCCCCTGCATTGGAAGGCGGATTCTTTACCACTGGACCACCAGGGAAGTTCCACATCTTCCCTTCTTAACCACATGAAATTGCTTTTAAAAATGCAGATATATTGGCTCTTTGAAAAGTTAAAGCATTTCTTTAGAAAATTTTGCTTTCACTTCTAGAGCAGTTACTCTTCAAGATTTTTCCATCCATATCAGTCACCAAATTAGATGCCTTTGCTATTGTATGTTTTAGAGACACTTGTCACCAACTCATAGACCTTTGATCCACTTCCCTTGCCCTGTAGATAACAACTGACTTTAAGTCCTTACACTCAGGCAAAAGGCAATCACTGATTCTGATCTGCGTTTTTACTCAAGCTCAACTGTAATCCTATGCCAACAGCGTCACCTGCTAAGCATTCAGTCCTGAACTAATTCCCCAACCTGCAACTCCTCTACAAAACACCAATTGGCTAGTTGATACACAATGATAAAACGGAACATGAATATATTTGCTACTTGGAAATATAAATATGTTTGTACATTTATTATTTCATAGTCTTCCTTCTAGATGTCATTTTATATGTCTTAGGCTGTAAAGTGGGAGAAAATAAATTGGTAATCTGAGAGATGCATTGGGAAGACCTTTTGAGTAATAAAATCTACTTGAGGGGAGATAGGTTTGCTGTCACTTGCCAAACTGTACCGACAGGACTATCTGGGGTTTGCTCTTATTTCTACTTTAGGGTCATGTCTTTAATTCATTCTTTGGTATCTCCAAAATGGATGAAGATTCTAAGCAGCTGGTCTGGTAATTTGCTCTGCATCCTGATACCTGCCAGGTCTTTAGGGTTTTTTTATATCAGAAAGTAATCATGACACTTCTGGGAACAAATTCCTCCAGAGAATAGAGCTAAGCCTCTTGCAGCGGTCAGCCAACTTGTGAATTCAAGGAAAAGTTCTTTAAAGAAACTAAAAGTGTAACTCCAGTGAACACACAAGTGATAAGAAACTGAAACAGTCTTATTGCTGATATGGAGAAAGTCTTGGTGGTCTGGATAGAAGACCAAACCAACTACAATATTCCCTTAAGCCAAAGCCTAATTCAGAGCAAGCTCCTGACTCTTCAATTCTACGAGACTGAGAGAGGTGAGGAAGCTTCAAAAGAAAAGGTTGAAACTAGCAGAAATTGGTTCATGAGATTTAAGGAAAGAAGCTATCTTCAAAACATAAAAGTGCAAGGGGAAGCAGTGAGTGCTCATGCAGAAGCTGCAGCAATTTATCCAGATGACCTAGCTAAGATAATTAATGCAGGTGGCTTCATTAAACAGCAGATTTTCAATGTAAATGAAACATTCTTCCATTGGAATAAGATGCCATCTAGGACTTTTATAGCTAGAGAGAAGAAGTCAATGCCTGGCTGCAAACCTTCAAAGGAAAGGCTGGCTCTCTTGTTAGGGGCTAATGCAGCTGGTGACTTTAAGTTGAAGCCAATGCTCATTTACCATTCCAAAAAATCCTAGGGCACTTAAGAATAATGCTAAATCTACTCTGCCTGTGTGTTATAGATGGAAAAACAAAGCCTGGGTGACAGCACATCTGTTTATAACATGGCTTACTGAATATTTTAAACCCACTGTTGAGACCTACTGCACAGAAAAAAAGATTCTCTTCAAAATACTATTCTCACCGACAATGCACCTGGTCACCCAAGAGATCTGATGAGGATGTACAATGAGATTGTTGTCTTCATGCCTGCTAATACAACATCCATTCTGCAGTCCAAGAATCAAGGAGTCATTTCAACTTTCAGTCTTATTATTTAAGAAATAGCTTTTGTAAGGCTGTAGCTGCCATAGATAGTGATTTATCTGATGGATCTAGGCAAAGTCAATTGAAAACCTTCTGGAAAGGATTCGCCATTCTAGATGCCATTAAGATAATCTGTGATTCATGGGAAGAGGTCAAAATATCAACATTAACAGGAATTTGGAAGAAGTTGATTCCAACCCTCATGGATGTCTTTGAAGTGTTCAAGACTTCAGTGGAGGAAGGAACTGCAGATGTGGTAGAATAGCAAGAGAACTGGAATTAGAAGTGGAGCCTGAAGATGTGACTGAATTGCTTCAATCTCATGATTAAACCTGAATGGATAAGGAGTTACTTTTTTTTTTTTTTTTCCGGCCACACCACAAGGCATGCAGGGATCTTCACCGACCTGGGATTGAACCCGTGGCCCCTGCATTGGGAGCACAGAGTCATAACCACTGAACCACCAGGGAAGTCCAGGAATTGCTTCTTATGGATAAGCAAAGAAAGTGGTTTCATGAGATGGAATCTACTCCTGGTGAAGACACCATGAAGACTGTTGAAATAACAATAAAGGATTTAGAATATTACACAAACTTATTTGGTAAAGCAGTGGTAGGGTTTAATAAGAGGATTGATTTCAATTTTGAAAGAAGTTCTCCTGGGGTAAAATGCTATCAAACAGCATTGCATGCTACAGAGAAATTGTTTGTGAAAGGAAGCAGTCAGTTAATGCGGCAACTTCATGGTTGTCTTATTTTAAGGAATGGCCACGCCCACCCCAGCCTTTAGCATCCACCACCCTGATCAGTCAACAACCATCAATATTAAGGCAAGACCTCCAACAGCAGAAAGATTACGACTCACTGAAGGCTCAGATGATGGTTAGCATTTTTTAGCAATAAAGTATTTTTTACGTTATGTACTCTTTTAAAAGACATAATGCTATTGCACACTTAATAGACTACAGTATAGTGCAAACATAACTTTTATATACACTAGGAAACAAAAAAATTCACGTGACTCACTTTATTGTGATATTTGGTGGCACCGCGTGGCTTGCGGGATTCCCAACCAGGGCCACCACAGTGAAAGTGCCGAGTCCTTAACCACTGGACTGCCAGGAAATTCTCTACTATAATGCCTTTCTTGAATAACTTTGTTTTCTTGCACTTAATTGCTTTCTTGGTTTCCTATGTGCTTAAAACCTCACTTTCTCCCCCAATTGCTATAATTTTTCTGGATTTTCAAATAATTTATCAGTTCCATTTTTAACTTTGGTGACCTACCTCTCCCATTTCTCTCCCAGAATTCTTTCCTCTAGTATTAGGACTTCTTATCCACTTTTTGCTAGTTCTTCTGATTTTCTTTTTCTTATTTTCCTTCCTAGTTTGGAAGCAGCACATCCTTCAGCAGCTTTCTGAGAAAGCAGTGATGGGAGGTTTTGAAGCTTGCATATCTGAAACTTCTTTATTCTCATCTCATTTTTATTTTTATTTCTATTTTTTGGCTGTGTTGGGTCTTTGTTCGAGCGGGGGTTACTCTTCATTGCAGTGCGTGGGCTTCTCATTGCAGTGGCTTCTCTTGTGGTGGAGCATGGGCTTTAGGGTCGCAGGCTTCAGTAGTTGCAGCACTCGAGCTCAGTAGTTGTGGCACATGGGCTTAGCTGCTCTGTGGCATGTGGGATCTTCCCAGACCAGGGCTAGAACCCATGTCCCCTGCATTGGTAGGTGGATTCTTAACCACTGCACCACCAGGGAAGTCCTCTCTTCTCATTTTTAATTGATAGTTTGGTGGAGTATTGACCTTTAGACTGAACACATATCCATCAGAATTTTGAGCATTATTCCATTCCTTTTAGCATTCAAAGTTGCAAATAAGAACTCTAATGTCATTTTAGTTCCAGTTTTGTTTTTTTGGGTTTTTGGGGTTTTTTGTTTTTTGGACTTGACTTGTATTTTTCTCTTTTAAGATCTTCTTTTTAACTTTGTATCCTGAAATCTCATGGTGATATGCTTTCATGTCTTCCTTCTTTTAATTATGAGATAATTCAAACATATAGAAAATAGTATAACAATAACCTATATACCCCCTACTGGGATTAAGCAGGTGTTAAATCTTTGCCATAGTCCTCCAAATATATTCTTTTTAAAAAAATGATAAAGATATATAAGCAACAATTGACAAAGCAACCACCTATATAAAACAGAAACTATAGGAAATTCAAGAAGTAGCTAGAAACACACTAATAATAGGAGACTTTTATAAACCACTGTTAGTACCAAAGAGGTCCTGAAAACAAAAATTAGGAGTATACAACAGCACTGTTCAATAGAACTTTCCACAGTGAAGGAAAGGTACTACAAGCACTCTATCCAAAAGAATAGTTACTAGCCACATTTGCTGTAAGCATGTAAAATGAGGCTATCATAACTGAAGAACTGAATTTTAAATTATTTAATTACATTTAAATTTAAAATATTAATTTAAATAGCCACATGTAGCTAGGACTGTACCTATTGTATTAGATAGCACAAATATAAAAAAAGCTAAATGACACATTAAGATAGATCTTTTGGATATATATAAAGCATTATGCTCTAATAATATAGTATAATGTTTTGGAACATTTCCAAAAGTCATATATTAGGACACAAAGGAAAACCAGTATGTTTCATAAAGTAGAACTATTACAAGCAACATTGTCTTGTAACATTCAATAAAATCAAAATTTAAAAATTAAAGCCAGGACTTCTCTGGTGGTGCAGTGGTTAAGAATCCACCTGCCAATGCAAGGGACATGGGTTCGAGCCCTGGTCTGGGAAGATCCCACATGCCGCAGAGTAACTAAGCCCGTGTGCCACAACTACTGAGCCTGCATACCACAACTACTGAAGCCCACATGCCTAGAGCATGTGCTCTGCAACAAGAGAAGCCACTGCAATGAGAAGCCCATGTAACACAACAAAGAGCTCCCGCTCACCGCAACTGGAGAAAGCCCACGCGCAGCACAAAGACCCAATGCAGCCATAAATAAATAAATATATAAACAAATAAATAAATTCATAGAATAAAGTTAAAAAAAAAAAACAGCCAAAGTTTAAAAATTAAAGCCAGGACTTCCCTGGTGGTCCAGTGGTTGAGACTCCGCGTTTCCACTGCAGGGGGCGCAGGTTCCATCACTGGTTGAGGAACTAAGATCCTGAATGCTGTGCAGCAGGGCCAAAAACAAAATACCTGTGTTTCAATTCATGTAAAATATACTTCAATAAAATATTTTTTAAAATAAAAATACCCTTTTTACTGCAAAGTTATGGCAATCAAAGCAGTGACATACTGGAATAAAGCAGACATATAGAACAGGGGACTAGAATAGAGAGCCCAGAAATAAACCCTTGAATATACAGTCAAATGATTTTCGACAGGGTGCCAAGACTATCTTTCAACAAATGGTACTGGGAAAACTGTATATCCAAATGAAAAGAATGAAGTTGGATCTTTACTTTACACCATATATAAAACAATTAACTCAAAATGAATCAAAAACCTAAATATAGGGCTTCCCTGGTGGCGCAGTGGTTGAGAGTCTGCCTGCTGATTCAGGGGACTCGGGTTCATGCCCCGGTCCGGGAAGATCCCACATGCCACGGAGCCTCTGGGCCCGTTGAGCCATGGCCGCTGAGCCTGCACGTCCGGAGCCTGTGCTCCGCAACGGGAGAGACCACAACAGTGAGAGGCCCGTGTACCGCAAACAAAAACAAAAACAAAAACAAAAACAAAAAACCTAAATATAATTTTCTTAGAGAAAAGCACATAGGAAAATCTTCATGACATTGGATTTGGCAATGACTTGTTGGATATGACACCAAAAGCACAGGCAACAAAAGAAAAGTTAAACTTTCTTACATTTTAAAATTTTGGGGGAGTTCCCTGCTGGCCTAGTGGTGAGGACTCCATGCCTTCACTGCCATGACCTGGTTCAATCCCTGTTTGGAGAACTGAGATCCCGCAAGCAGCTCGGAGCCGCCAAAAAAATAAATAAATAAAAACAAAAACAAAAAAAACCTTTGGGGTATCAAAGGACAGTATCAAGGATGAAAAGGCTACCCACAGAATGGGAGAAAATATTTATAAATCATACATCTGTTAAGGGATTAATATCCAGAATATTTAAAGAACTTCTACAACTCAACAACAAAAAGACAAACAACCCAATTAAAAGATGAGCAAAGGATTGGAATAGACATTTCTCCGAAGATATGCAAAAAAGTACATGAAAAGATCAGTAGGGAAATGCAAATCAAAACCACAGTGAGATTCTACTTTACAGGCCTTAGGATGGCTATTAACCAAAAATGGAAAGTAACAACTGTTGGCAAGGACATTGAGAAATTGGGACATTTGTGCATTGATGGTATAAATGTAAAATGGTGCAGCCACTGTGAAAAGCAGTATGGTAGTTCCTCAAAAAGTAAACATAGAATTACCATACAATCTGTCCATTCTGAGACAGGAAGTGGGCAGGGCACAACTTTAAAAGAATGACATAGCCTAAGGATACGACATAAACTGATTAGAACCAACTAGGTCCAAGATGGAGGATGAGTCGACTTCCACTAGACATTGAGCCTCAGTATACACTCTTTGTAACACATCAGCAAGGTAAATGACACAACCACAGGTGCCATGACAGTTCCAAGGCCGACCATAAAGGTCAAAAGTGGGTGGTGGCCCAATTCCTGGAAATCCCCACCCCTTCCCCAAAATAGCCAGAATATTCCTCCCACTCATTAGCCTATGAAATTACCCACTCCTTTAAAAACTGACAACCTCATACACTGGTGCCTCTCTCACCTTCTGAGATGGCCCACACTCTGTCAGTGGAGTGTGTTTCTCCCTGAATAAGCTTTCTTTCTCTTTACTATGGCTTGCTCTTGAATTCTTTCCAGTGGGAAGCCAAGAACCCATACTCAGAGGCTGTTCCAGGGATGTGACTTGGGACGTGACCATCCTCTCGAGCCCCACTCTCTTTCCTGCAACAATTCCACTTCTAAATATCTACTCAAAATAATTGAAAGCAGGAACTCAAACTGATACTTATACATCAATGTTCATAGCAGCATTATTCACGATAGGTAAAAGATGGAAACAACCCAAATGTCCATTGACAGATGGATAAACAAAATGTTGTATTTTTCAGCCCTAAAAAGGAATGAAATGTTGACATATGCTACAACACGGATGCACCTTGGAAAAAATTAAGCTAAGTGAAATAAGCCAGACACAAAAGGACAAATAATGTATTATTCCACTTACATGAGTTACCTAGAGCAATCAGATTCAGAGACAGAAAGTAGAATGTTGGTTACCAGGGGCTGGGAGGAGGGGGGAATGGGATACTATTGATTGATAAGTATAGAATTTCAGTTTGAGAAGATTAAAAATTTCTAGAAATGGATGGTGATGATGGTGGCACATTGTGAATATACTAATGCCACTAAACAATACATTTAAAAATAGTTAAAGGGGAATTTCCCTGGTGGTCCAGAGGTTAGGACTCTGTGCTTTCACTGCTGAGGGTGCCGCACAGTGAGGCCAAAAAATATATAAATAAAAATAGTTAAAATGGTAAATTTCATCACAATTTTTAAAACAACAGTGAATGGGGGGAGGGAGGGAAATGCAAGAGGGAAGAGATATATGTATATGTATAACTGATTCACTTTGTTATAAAGCAGAAACTAACACACCATTGTAAAGTAATTATACTCCAATAAAGATGTTAAAAAAAAATAAAGAGTGAATGGGGGAGGGGCTAGGATGTGAAGATAGCAACTATAAGCTTCTCTTTGGAAAGGTATGCTAGAAAGACCAGCAGTGACTGGAGGGGGAAATGGTTTCAAATTAGATTTTGTTTGTTTGATAGTGAACACTAAAGTTTGTCTATATATTGATGAAAATGATCCAGGAGAGAAGAGACTGTTGTTGATTCAAGAAAGGGGTAATGAGCAAACCAATTCCTTGAATAAGAAAGAATTTCAAATCATATTGTAAAACCAAAAGTTTCCATAATTGACTGTCTTTAATTTGTCTGATTGATAACTGCATGTTGTTCGAACACTATTAAACAAGAAAACAGGAATATTTTGATTATTTTGTTGTTGAATTATCCGTCTTGGAATTATATTTTTAAAATTAGGCATTAAATATTCTAGGCAGTTTATCTTCTTAAGACATAGATGTCAACATAAAACATAGCCTTCTATGAAGTACATATTTTTCCAAGTGTCCAGTTATAGTACAGTAATGTCATATGTCATCGTAAATCCTTATACTGTCACCTAGGTTTTTATCAGTGCCTTTTTTTTTTCTGGTACGCAGGCCTCTCACTGTTGTGGCCTCTCCCGTTGCGGAGCACAGGCTCCAGACGTGCAGGCTCAGCGGCCATGGCTCACAGGCCCAGCCGCTCTGCGGCATGTGGGATCTTCCCAGACCGGGGCACGAACCCGTGTTCCCTGCATCGGCAGGCAGACTCTCAACCACTGTGCCACCAGGGAAGCCCGTCACCTAGGTTTTAAAATTAACTTGGACAAAGTTCTCAAATTAACTACATTATCTAATCATATATACCTAAAGAGATACTCTAAAATATAGTGAGTATGATTTCACTTCCTATTTATTTCTCAAAATGACTAAGGACTTTTATCTGATCTTCCCATATTTCTTACTTAGATTTAACTGACAAACGGTTGGAATCTTAAAACTTTATATCTAAATTGTTTAAAACAAAAGGAAATTTTTAAAAATGAGTTTTCACACTATTATTCAACAAAATTGGTAAGAAAAATTTCCCTCAAGATATCCTAAGATTTTTGAGAAAAGATTTAACCTGAAAATTTCAAGTGAGGAGGTAGAGATTATATCAGTAAGTAAATCACCAAGAAACAGGAGATAATGGAAAATGTCTGGAGACCTATATATTTACTCCTATGAATATCATTCATTCTCATTAAACTCCAGGTGCTACAAGGCAAATAATCGATTGATGTTAATTACATTATAAAAACAATTTTGTAATGGTTTTGTGAGTCACCAAAAGAAGTATTTTTATTTTTTTTAAATGGACAAAATTTTTACAATTTTGATTGACTTATGAACAGTACCCATTTGTCAATTTTTTTTTTGTTTTTTTGTTTTTTTTGGTTTTTTGGGTTTTTTTAGTGGTTCATTCCTTTTTATTGCTAAATAGTATTACATCGTACAGATATACCATAGTTTGTTATCCATTTACCTATTGATGGACATTTGGATTGTTTCCAGTTTTTGACTATTACTAATAAAGCTGTTGTGAACATTTGTATAAAAATCTTTGCATGGACACAAGTTTTCGTTTCTTTTGAGTAAACACCTAGGTGTAGAATGGCTGGGTCATATGGGAAGTGCTTGTTAAGAAACTGCCAAATGGCTTTCCAAAGAGGCTGCACCATTTTACATTCCCACCATTTGCCCTACATTCTGACAATACTTGGTTTGGTCTGTCTTTTTGATTTTAGCCAATTTAGTGGGTGTGGCTTTAATTTGCATTTCCCTGATGAGTAATGATGTTGAGCATCTTTTCACGTGCTTATTGATCATTTGCGTACCTTCTTTGGAGAAATAGCTTATCAAACCTTTAGCCCATTTTTTTTTTTCACACACACACTGTATTTTATTTTTTAAGAGATAAACTGACACCAAGCATTGTAAATGGATGACTTTTGTCTATTTCTAAATGATCAAACTGCTACAGAAGAACCATAGCATGGGGACTTCCCTGGTGGTCCAGTGGGGAAGACTCCACGATCCCAATGCAGGGGGCTCAGGTTCAATCCCTGGTCGGGGAACTAGATCCCGCATGCATGCCACAACTAAGAAGTCCTCAGGCAGCAACGAAGATCCTGAGTGCTGCAACTAAGACCAGGGGCAGCCAAAAAAAAAAGGAACCATAGCATGATCTACATACTCCCTTGATCACAGATGTTATATTAGGTCAACAATAATGAAGTTGAGCAATGGCACTAATAAAACAAATTATTCTTACTGGGAATGTGTTTTGGTACTTCAATCTGGATACATATGAATTCACCTCACAAAAAATGAGGGAGGAACTCAGATTCAAAACCACTTAGTAGGGTCTAGAAATCTTTAGTTTTTTATTAGTAGTTTTATCTTTACACTGATATGTAAAGATGGATATCCAAGAGTTATTGAAATAATATACAGTATGCAAAGAAAAAGGATATATAAACATGCATAGAAAAATTTGGAAGGATATAATATACAAGGAACTATGACTATTTCTGAGGAGTGAGAATAGAAGGGAAAACTTAAACTTTTCAATTAATGACATTGTTGTTTAAAAATTTTACCATTGCATGTATGATTTCAAACATAAAAAACAAACACAGTCATTTTTAAAATTTTCTTTGAGATTAATGGCTTATGATAAATTTCTAGGAGTGGAATAATTAGGCTGAAATACCTAAGAATGTCTATGGTGCAAATCTTGTGCCAGATTGGAAAAGATGCTTCAACTGTTGCAGATACAGCACATCTTAAAGTGTTTATTATTTCAGCACACAGTCTGGAATTCTGATAAACATTCTTCATGTAAAAAAGTGGCAGAGCCCTTTTTCGCAATATAGCTGATCTGCCCTGTTTTCAGCCACCTACCTTCTTATAGCAGGTGAAACTCAGATGTATTAGAAAATGCATTAAATAGAGAAATAAACTGATGTACCCATTTTAAAAAGCTTCCTTAAAGCCATGACAAACCAATCTATAACTTAAGATTAAAAAAAAAAAGCAAGTTGCAGATATGGTTTTATAGTATTATATAATATTAAGAAAAACCTTAGAAAAGAATATATATTTACAAAGCAAAATGTTATGACTCTGAGAATGTTCTTTATACCCTCAAGGAATTGAAAGAATTTTGAGAGTGGTAAAGGAGTTTGATAATAGAACAATCCTGAACTACATAAAGGGGACAGCTCATTAGTTAAAGAATAAATACTAATCATCTGTAAATAAATTACTTATAGAAATAAACAACAGAAAACAAAACTAAGGATAGGTACAGTCATACAGGTCAAATATAGATGAAGAATCATATTTTCTTGATAATATTTTTAGTGCAAATTAACCAAGGAAATATCAGATTATACAGAAATAACTAATCACTCTAAAGTGAAACACAGCTAAAGTGAAAAAAATTTATGAATGTATCAAAATTTCTTGACGAAATTTAGAATTGCAAATTTGACCTAGGAAACTCAGTCAAAACAAAGGTCTTCAGGGAGTTTCCTGGCGGCCTAGTGGTTAGGATTTCAGGCTTTCACTGGCACGGCCTGGGTTCAATCCCTGGTTGGGAAACTGAGATCCCGCAAACACTTGGCATAGCCAGAAAGAAAAAGAAAGAGAAAGAAAGGAAAAAAAAGTCTTCAAAGAACATTCACAATATAAAATTAAGAGGGACAAGAATTGACCTCACATTATTTTAGCTAAAAATTAGCATAAAAATGAAACTAGCTTAACTGCTCTATAGAAAAATTGATCAAAGAGTTAATTTTGTTTAGTGGAATTTGCTCCTGAAAATATTTTATAAGTGTTATGACTAGGGCAAGCATTGTCCTGAAGGTTAAGTTAAGGATTTTGGTATTTATGCAAAAGTACAGGAAAGCATTAAGGGTTTTTTTCAGGTGGCGCAGGTGGGGATGGTGTGGGGAAATGTGGAGTTGTGGGAGATTGAATATGATTCAATGCATTTTAAACAGCTCATTCACTCTGGCTGCAGTGAAAAGAACTAGTTGTAGGGGGCCAGCAGTCTATGCAAAGAGATCAACTGGCAGGCTATCAGAGTGGTCCAGGTGAGGGATGATGATAGCTAAAATTATGATGGCAGTGGATACAGAGAGAGTTGGATGGATTCCAGAGATGGATTTCAGGTGATGGATTGGTGATGACTTGGAATAGAGGATAAGCGAGTGGTGCCTTTTCAAAGATATAGAGAAACCTGGAAGAAGACCAGTGTGAGGGAATGGATCTAGAGTCTAGTCTGGCATGTACAGATTTTTGATGTCTAAAAACAGACAGTAGCATATATGAATCTGAGGCTCAGTGAAGAGGTTTGGGTAAAAGAAAAAAAACTTGCAATCACTGGTGTTTATAGGGTAACTGATATTATAGGTATGGTGAAGATTTTGAGGAGCCTAGGGAAGAAAGAGAACAACGGTTCTCAAACTTTTTGGCCTCAGGAATCATTTATACTCTTAAAACTTGAAGACCCTAAGGAGCTTTTGTTTATGTAGATTACATTTATCAATATTACTACATTACAAATTAAAACTAAGAAATATACATATATTATAAATTTATTTATTTTATTTATATTATTTATTTTATTTTTGGCTGCGTTGGGTCTTCGTTTCTGTGCTCGGGCTTTTCTCTAGTTGCGGCAAGTGGGGGCTACTCTTCATTGTGGCGTGCGGGCTTCTCATTGCAGTGGTTTCTCGTTGCGGAGCACGGGCTCTAGGTGCGCAGGCTTCAGTAATTTTGGCTCGCGGGCTCTAGAGTGCAGGCTCAGTAGTTGTGGTGCACGGGCTTAGTTGCTCTGTGGCATGTGGGATCTTCCTGGACCAGGGCTCGAACCTGTGTCCCCTGCATTGGCAGGCGGATTCTTAACCACTGCGCCACCAGAGAAGACCAAGAAATCTTTTTAAATATTGATTAATTTTAAAATAACAATAATAAGCTCATTACATGTTGTATTAGATTTCTACGGTTGCTGTGAAAAAGTAACACAGACTGGCCTTAAACAACAGAAATTCTCTTGCAGTTCTGGATGTTAGAAGGCCAAAGTCAAGGCGTCCACAGGATCATGCTCCTTCTGAAGGTGTTCCAGTGAAAGATGTGTTCCATGCCCCTCTCCTAGCTCCTGGTGGTTGAAGGCAATCTTTGTCATGCTTTGGCTTATAGATGCATGATTCCAATCTCTGCCTCCTTTCTCACATGGCATTCTCATTCCTGTGATCAAATTACTCTCTTCTTATAAGGACACCAGTCACTGGATTAGGGCCCACTCTAATCCAGTATGGCCTAATTTTAACTTGATTACATCTGCAAAGACCTATTTCCAAAGATCACATTCACTGGTACTGGTGGTTAAGACTTGAATGTATCTTTTGGCAGACACAATTCAACCCACGAATGCTAACATTTATAACGTTTTTAATAAAAATAACTTTGTTTTCCAATACACCCCCGCAATTTTTTTAGTGAGTAGTGAGTGTAGCATTACTTTAGTTTTGTAAAACTTTTAAATATCTAACTTCATGGAAGACAGCTGGACTGCCATATCTGCTTCCCCACATTTAATCTGTTCTGAAAGGTTAAAGTATATGAAGAAAATCTGGCTGGAAAAAGGAAAAGTGTTTTCCTTTTCAGATAATTGAGGATATTCTTCTTTGATACTACACCCAAATACTACAAGTGATAGTTTCTTAAACGTTGCAGTGTGGTATCTCAAACCATATTAACTTTTCATTCTTTGATTCATTAAAAACCATTGTTCTGTATCCTGGAACAGAAAGAGGATGTTAGTAGAAAAAGTGGTGTAATCTGAACAAAGTCTGTAGTTTAGTTAATAGTGTTGCACCAATGTTAATTTCTTAGTTTTGACAAATTTACCACAGTTATGTAAGATTTTAGGGGTAGCTCAGTGAAGGTCATATGGGAAATCTTGCTACTGTCTTTGCAACTATTCTATAAATTTCAGATTGTTTTGCATTAAAAAGTTTTTTTTAATGGATGCTCATATTAACATGTTTATTAATGTTTTACAATTTAAAAAATGTTTTCACCTCTTGCTTTATCATAATAAATGGGTTGGCAGTAATGGCTAGAATTACTATGTCCATTTTATAAAAGAAAAAACTGAAAGAAGTTCAGATACTTGATAAGATTCTCACTGTTGAATGGTAGAGCCAGAACTCTTCCCCTTCCCCTCCTTCTGTCTCAGTCTTCCAGAGAGATTCCCCTTAGCCTGGGCTAAGGACTCTAATCTTTTATTTCTGTAACTTTTATCATAGCCCTTATCGCATTATATTTATTTATTAATTTATTTTTTATGTGGACCATTTTTTTTAAGTCTTTATTTAATTTATTACAATATTGCTTCTGTTTTATGTGTTGGTTTCCTGGCCCCAAGGTATGTGGGATCTTAGCTCCCCGACCAGGGACTGAACCCACCCCCCCCCACTGCATTGGAAGGCGAAGTCTTAACCACTGGACCACCAGGGAAGTCCCTCATTATATTTAAATAGTCAACTATCTGTGCCGCACCCTTTCCAAACTTGGTCTGTGAAAGAAGCAGGTCTGATTCATTTTTTATTCATGCATAGTTCAAGGACTACCAGATGGTCCATTAAAGTTTGCAGAATGATTCCAAGGGCAGTGCTCTTTCCACTATACCAGGTTATAGTTTTAAAGTACAGTTGACCCTTGAAAATCAGAGGTTAGGTTAAGAACGCTGACCCTCTGTGCAGTAGAAAATCCTCCTGTAATTTATAGTCAGCCCGGCACTGCGTATACTTGGTTCCTCCGTATCCCCTGTTCTGCGTCCCCATATTCAACCAACCCTGCTTGGTTCTGTACTGCTGCAGTATTTATTATTTTAAAAAATCCAGGTGGGGCTTCCCTGGTGGCGCAGTGGTTGAGAATCTGCCTGCTAATGCAGGGGACAAGGGTTCGAGCCCTGGTCTGGGAAGGTCCCACATGCCACGGAGCAACTAGGCCCGTGAGCCACAACTACTGAGCCTGCGTGTCTGGAGCCTGTGCTCCGCAACAAGAGAGGTCGCGATAGTGAGAGGCCCGCGCACAGCGATGAAGAGTGGCCCCCGCTTGCCGCAACTGGGGAAAGCCCTCGCACAGAAATGAAGACCCAACACAGCCAAAGATAAATAAATAAATTAATAAACTCCTACCCCCAACATCTTCTTTAAAAAAAAAAAAATCCGGGTGTAGTTGGACTCAAGCAGTTCAAACCCCTGTTGTTCAAGGATGACTGTATATTATTTAGATTCAGCAGCTGAGGAGAGCAGGACGTGGTCGCCTTGGTCGAAGATCCTGTTCTTTGGGGTAAACTGCAATCTGCTAGGGATATTTTTGCCGGTTCCAGTTAGAAGTGAGACGTCCAAGGATCACTCTAAAGATAAAGTCACCAGGGAGTAAAGTGAGAAGCACCGTGACAGGGGTAAAATTCAGAATAGGCACCGCGCTTCCAAGGATAGCAGCAGCACTGGTCTTCGTGCAGCTCTACAGCCCACCTCGGCAGCAGCCTGGGCTCGGGCGCTGGGAAAGTTCCAGCACGTCAGGCACCTCCAGCTCCAGCAGCTCCTCTGCCAGTCAAGTCCTTCTCCACACAGCTTTGACAAGAGGTGGTGTTCCTCCTCCCAGTCAAACCACCCAAAAGAGATGGAAGAGGAAAGAAAGGGAGGAGACGTTCCCCCTGTCCCCACCCCAAAGGGCGCCAAGCATGGGAAAGCTCACCAAGACTGTGACCAAGGATCATGGCATGGAGATATTCTCCATCTGTGGGAAAATTAAGACGATTGACACGCCTGTAGAAGGGAAGCACCCTGATCTATCTGAAGGCCAAACATAGTAGAGTTTGAGAATCCATTTCGAGGTGAGAAGGCCCTGAAGCACATGGACAGAGGATACATTGATGACCAGGGGACCAACGCCACCAGTATGCTGGCCCCCGGCCTAGGCAGCCCCCCAGGTGATCTAGCTCTCCCGGGAGAAAGCTGCTACTGGTTCCCCGGTGGTGCAGGTCATGCCCCCCCGAGGCTCAGGTCTCTGTGTGCCAGTGACCCCCTTTTGCCGGCCACGCCACAGTCCCAATTCCTCTGGGTAAGCGGTGCCACTGAAGTTCATGTCCCCTGTAATCTATACCCCATGCAACTCGGTTTTGTCACTGTTCTACAATGGAAGATAGGAAAGAAATCCTCTCAGAGGCAGGCTTCTAAAGCAGCAACTGAGACTTTTCCTGTGAAGGCCGAGCTCTGGCTGTAGGAGTGCTGTTGGTTTGGGATGGACCTCCAGGTTCCTGGATAGAAAGCTCACACATTTCCAGCTCCTGTGACAGAGTCGGTTCAGTGGCAAAGCCAGCAGGGACAAACAAGGCTCCAGGTGGCAGTGTGGCCCCTGCTTGGGTGCACATTTTTCCTTTCCACAGATGACCTGGGGTCACACTGGTGGCCTGGTCATACTCTTGCTTGTTACCCTGAGAGATCCTTCAGGAAAAGGGAGGAAGCTTTGTTGCAGCTGCCTTTTCTGTTAGGCCTGGCCCCTTGCTCCCCTGCTTGAATCCTTTTCTGACCCCTAGGGTCAAAACATCCAGAGGAGAGCCTCTCTCTGTTATCCCATGTTAGTTGACATAAATGGTTGTTTTTACATGTACTCATGCACATATACATACACCCTACATCTCCCTTTCTCTCTCTGAAATAGGTGAACAGGTCAAGAACAGCTCTGCAGAGTCATCACGGACCCCCCTGTGGCTGGTATACATGGTGGTCCTGCAGGTTACCTTGGCAGCATCTACATTGTTTTGGCTTTTATTGTATAGTCAGTATAATGGGGGAGAGGGGCTGGAGGTTGAATTAATCACCAATGGCCAATGATTTAATCAGTCATGCTTAAGTGATGAAACTTCCAGAAAAATCCATAAGCAGTGGGATTCGGAGAGCTTCTGGGTTGGTGAACACATCAAGGTGCTGGGAAGGGGGAGTGACATGCTGGGAGAGAGCCTGGAAGCTCTGAGTTCCTCCTCCCCCTTACCTTGCCCTGTGCATCTCTTTCATCTGGCTGTTCCTGACTTGTATCCTTTAAAACCAACTAGTAAATGTTAATAAAGTGTTTCCCTGAGTTCTATGAGCCATTCGTTCAAATTATCAAACCTAAAGAGGGGGTTGTGGGAACCTCTGATTTGTAATTGGCTGGGCAAAAGTGTGGGTGGCCTGAGTACCATGTTTGTTGCTGCTGTCTAAAGTGAGGGCAGGGACTTCCCTGGTGGTCCAGTGGTTAAGAATCCACCCTGCAATGCAGGGGACATGGGTTCGATCCCTGGTTGGGGAACTAAGATCCCACATGCCACAGGGCAACTAAGTCCATGCACCACAACTGGAGAAGCCTGCACGCCGCAAAGAGGGACCAGCACAGCCACACCCCCTACCAAAAAAATAAATGAGGTCAGACTTGTGGGATTGGATATTTTAACTTGTGAGGTAGTTAGTGTCAGAATTGAATTGAGGGACTTCCCTGGTGGTCCAGTGGTTAAGACTCGGCGCTCCCAATGCAGGGGGCCTGGGTTCGATCCCTGGTCAGGGAACTAGATCCCACATGCAGCAACTAAGACCCGGTGCAGCCAAATAAGTAAATAAATACATGTTAAAAAAAAAAAAAAAAAAGAAGAAGAATTGAATCGAATTGTTGGACACCCAGGTGGTGTAGGAGAATCAGAAAACTGGAGAATTGGTGGCTGGTGTCAGAAAACACTCCAGATCTATCATCAAAATCTGTTCCAAATATTCACCTGTAAATGCTGATCTGTAATGAAATTTTACATATTTCAACTTCAAAAATGACTTTTCATGTAGATAGGTACTTCCAAATAACTAATATAAATTTAAAGCAAATGCTTTTAATTCAACATATTTATCATCCTTTGCAAGGCACTTATAGCATTTTATTAGATTCTTCTCTCTTATTATCTATCTGGCTTTTATCTGTACAAAGTGATGACAACACCACATATGGTCTCTGTCACAACTACTCAACTCTGCGATTGTAGTGCGAAAACAGCCACAGAAAATACATAAACAAATTAGTATTCTGTGTTCCAGTAAAATTTATTTATGGAACTGGATTTTAAATTTCATATAGTTTTCATGTATCACAAAATACTCTTTTCCTTTTCCTTTTAACCATTAAAAGATGTAATAACCAGGGCCTCCCTGGTGGCGCAGTGGTTGAGAGTCCGCCTGCCGATGCAGGGGATACGGGTTCGTGCCCCGGTCTGGGAGGATCCCATATACCGCGGAGCGGCTGGGCCCGTGAGCCATGGCCGCTGGGCCTGCGCATCCGGAGCCTGTGCTCCGCAACGGGGGAGGCCACAACAGTGAGAGGCCCGCATACCGCAAAAAAAAAAAAAAAAGAAAAAAAAAAAAAAAAAAAGATGTAATAACCAAGTTAAGAGGAAAATTAAGATTCAGGCCTTTGGGCTGGAAGATCTGGTTAGAAAAGATGTATAGGCCAGAGGGAATTGTACTTTTATTCTGAAAAGCTGCTCAATTATACAATTGGCTTTATGGTTTTGGTTTTCTTAGAGGGGAAACGTGAAAAGATGTCTAGGGGCCACCATTTTTTTTTTTTTTTTTGCAGTATGCGGGCCTCCCACTGTTGTGGCCTCTCCCGTTGCGGAGCACAGACTCCGAACGCGCAGGCTCAGCGGCCATGGCTCATGGGCCCAGCCGCTCTGCAGCACGTGGGATCTTCCCAGACCGGGGCACGAACCCGTGTGCCCTGCATCGGCAAGCGGACTCTCAACCACTGCGCCACCAGGGAAGCCCGGGTCCACCATTTTTAAAGCTTGTATCAAATATATTCTAGACTTCTAAATTTTTGTGCAATATGCTATTATCAAGTTGATGGAGGTCAAATTTTAAGCTAATAGCTATTGACCTCAGCCATTATCACGTTCATACTGCAACTAAAAAAGATCCTGCATGCCGCAAAGAAGACTCCATGCAGCCAAATAAATAAATAAATATTTAAAAAAAGAAAAAGTGAATGGAGAAAAGTGTTTTAAGAGTTAGGCTTGGGGCTGCCCTGGTGGCGCAGTGGTTGAGAGTCCGCCTGCCGATGCAGGGCACACGGGTTCGTGCCCCGGTCTGGGAAGATCCCACGTGCCGCAAAGCGGCTGGGCCCGTGAGCCGTGGCCGCTGAGCCTGCGCGTTTGGAGCCTGTGCTCCGCAACGAGAGAGGCTACAACAGTGAGAGGACCGCGTACCGCAAAAAAAAAAAAAAAGTTAGGCAGGTGCTGTCATCACAAAAAATATATGGTAACTATGTGAAGAAAAGATATGTTAATTAGCTTGACTACAGTGTCATTTTTCTATAGCAAACCGTCATCTTGTACACCTAAAATATGTGGAATTTTTATGTTTATCAAAGACCCAAAAATAAATAACAAAGCTAAAAAGTGTAAAAACCACTGAATATTCTGTAATAACCTATATGGGAAAAGAATCTGAAAAAGAATGGAGATGTATATATATATATATATATATATATATATATATATATATATATATATATATATATATATATATATGTATAAAATATAACTGAGTAGCTTTGGTGCTCACCTGAAACTAACATAACATTGTTAAACAACTATACTCCAATATAAAATAAAAATTAAATTAAATTTTTAAAATGTAAAAAATATTCTTAGCTTGCACCTGTTTAAAATAAGTGGTGGACAGGATTGACTGATGTGCTATAGTTTGCCAAGTCCTGATCCAGATAATCCATAAAACCCTGAATCATTTTCTTTTTTTTAATGGAAGGTGGGGTCTCTTTTTAAAAAATATTTATTTATTTATTTTTGGCTGCATCGGGTCTTAGTGGCACATGGGATCTTTTGTTGCGGCACTAGGCTCCAGAGCGTGCAGGCTCTGTAGTTGCAGTTCGTGGGCTCTCTAGTTGTGCGTGGGCTGCAGAGTGTGTGGGCTCTGTAGTTGCAGCACGGGGGCTTAGTTGCCCCTCGGTATGATATTAGCTCGCCAACTAGGGATCGAACCTGCGTCCCCTGCATTGGAGGGCGGATTCTTAACCACTGGACCACGAGGGAAGTCCCGATTTTCTAAGTAATATATTTTCACTAATGCTTATGACTGCCTTGGAAACAAGAAGTTTGGGAGTAATAAATATGTTTTTCTTATTTAAGGAACATGTAATAATAATAACAACATTTTAAGTCAGAAAAAGAAAGCCAATGGTCTTACGTTTTATCTTACCAATGTATGATTTTGTAATATTTTTAGTCATTTGAAAAATATTGGCTCACTGAGTTATGCACACCTTCCAAACGTTGACACACTTGATGACACAACATTTCAAAAGTTACATTCATTAATGTGAATATGGTCTCTAGATTACACAACAGTATGGCATCAATGTCAATTTTCTGTCTTCTATAATTTTACTGTGGCTATGTGAAATGTTAACATTTGAGAAATCTGGGTGAAGAGGATACGAAAATTCGTTGTACTATTCTTGCAACATTTTGTAAGTCTGAAATTATTTCAAAATTAAGCATTAAAAAATAAAGAAAGTGTTTATAATGGTAAAAAAGTTACATTAAAATCACTACTGATTTCACCAGAAATAATCTTTAAGCATTGGGAAGCTATTGAACTCATGGTGATAGTTACAAGTTTTTCAAACTTCTAATTTTCTCTTGAGAGCCGGAATTTTATCACTGGCAATGAATATCGTCAGTTGTTTCCATTGACTTGAAAGGCTCACTTGATTTTTGAGAAAATGTCTGCCAAATTACCTAAATATGAACAAACCTAGTTTGTTGTCAGGTGTTCTTTCCAGTACAAATGAATTCCATGAGAAATGTAGCTAGTCCACTTAAAACTCAAACAATCTCAGCACTCATCCGCAAGACAATCACCATACTTTGATATACAGCAGAAATGATTTTTATATACTTCGTATTTCATCACATGGAATATTAAAAACACATGCATGGTTAAGTTTTAATCAAATTAATAATTTTTAGTGCTCCATCAAGGACATTCTAAGGGGAAGCTTACAATTAAAAAAAAAAAAACTGTGAATGTGTGACAGTGAAGAATACAATGACTGCTAGTACAGTTTGGTGCCACTGCCTCGATTCATATGCTAAGTAGGCATAGATTTATCTACCATTGCTTTTGTGCCATCAGTGCAAGTGTCAACACAGGGAAAAAGGCAAATAATGTCTTAATATTGCTTTGGAAATAGTTTTGACCTCATAGACTCCCTGAAAGTGTGTCCAAGGCCTAGGGTTTTAGGGAGCACATTTTGAAGATCTGTTATCCTAGGACATAGCCTTGGACACCTATACCAACAATTAACGTTTAGGCAAAGAAAGATTAAAACGGTAGACTGAGATGTAGCTAGAAAGGCAGAAGGAAAACAATGAGAATGTGGTACTGTGGAAGTAGGGAAAAGAGGAACAATTAGGAACTCATGGAAAAACAAAAACTGTACCAGAGAAATCAATAACCATATACATATGACTTTTTTTTTTTTTTTTTTCTGTACGCGGGCCTCTCACTGCTGTGGCCTCTCCCGTTGCGGAGCACAGGCTCCGGACACACAGGCTCCGCGGCCATGGCTCGCGGGCCCAGCCGCTCCGCGGCATGTGGGATCTTCCGGGATCAGGGCACGAACCCGTGTCCCCTGCATCGGCAGGCGGACTCTCAACCACTGCGCCACCATGGAAGTCCCTACATATGACTTTAACTAAGATGTAGTAAAGGGCTTCCCTTGTGGCGCAGTGGTTAAGAATCCGCCTGCCATTGCAGGGGAAATGGGTTTGAGTCCTGGTCTGGGAAGATCCCACATGCCATGGAGCAACTAAGCCCATGCTCCACAACTACTGAGCCTGCATGCCTAGAGCCCGTGCTCCGCAACAAGAGAAGCCACTGCAATGAGAAGCCCGCGCACCACAATGAAGAGTAGCCCTCGCTTGCCGCAACTAGAGAAAGCCCACGCATAGCAACGAAGGCCCAATGCAGCCAAATAAATAAATTAAATAAATAAATAAATTTATTTTAGAAAAATGAAATGTAGTAAAAATTTGTTGATTATCTTATACTGATGGAATATAAGTTATGAATCCATTTGATCTTGTTTCTAGGGGATCCTGACATTGACACCACAGAGAAGGAAATGCAATCTTGGCACACTACATTGTTCTGCAGTGAGGAATATCTACATACTCATAAGAAAATATAAATCCGTTTATGGATTCTTAAATTTTAGAATCAATCTATGAATAAAGCATAAAGAAGTGCATTATGGCTACACAATAGAATATAAACAATTAAGCTTGACAATGTAAATGAAAGGAAGAAATGTTGTCCAGGATGTGGCAAATTCTCAAACACTGCCAGTGGGAGTATAGATTGGTACCAGAGTATGGAAAATGGTTTAGCAATATCCACAACAGATGAGCTATGCATACCCTATGACTCAGAAATTCTATTCTTAAAATTATGCCCTAGGGCCTCCCTGGTGGCGCAGTGGTTGAGAGTCCGCCTGCCGATGCAGGGGATACGGGTTCGTGCCCCGGTCTGGGAGGATCCCATATGCCGCGGAGCGGCTGGGCCCGTGAGCCATGGCCGCTGGGCCTGCGCATCCGGAGCCTGTGCTCCGCAGCGGGAGAGGCCACAACAGTGAGAGGCCCACATAACGCAAAAAGGAAAAAAAAAAAAAAAAAAAAAAAAATTATGCCCTAGAGAAATTGGCACATGTGCACCAGAAAAGAAAATTTTTACCATAGCAATATTTATAATAATAGCCCCAAACTGAAAACAACCCAAATGTCCATGAACAATAGAATAAATAAAAAACTGTGGTATAGTCATACAATGGACTATACAAACTATAACAAAATGAATGACTTACAGCTGCTTTAAACAACTTGTAGGAATCTTAAAAACAATATTGAATGAAAGATGACACAGGGTCTTCCCTGGTGGCACAGTGGTTAAGAATCCGCTCTAGAGACCGCGAGCCACAACTACTGAAGACCACACGTCTACAGCCTGTGCTCTGCAACAAGAGAAGCCACCGCAATGAGAAACCCGCACACTGCAACGAAGAGTAGCCCCTGCTTGCCGCAACTAGAGAAAAGCCGGCGTGCAGCAACGAAGACCCAACGCAGCCAAAAATAAAATAAATTTTAAAAAATAATAAAATTAAAAAAAAAATTTTTTAAATAAAATTGATGGAGTAGTAAGTAAACATTCAAATATGTTCTTTAAAGTAAACAGATAAATGATAAATATCAAAAATAGGGAGGAAAGGGAGGATGGGCTAATGTAAGTGTGCTAAATCCTCATGTTTTATAGTGGCAAGTCAAAATTTGAAAGATGGTGACTTTGGGGACTAGGACTCAGTGAGGTAGAATATTTTTTCCCATTATAAACACTATAAACAATATTGTACCATTTGGTTTTACCATATGATAGAGTAATTGGATTTAAGAAACAAAATAAATCACCGCAAGCTATTTTTTAAAAAAATATTTCTGAACAAGCTTAAGGAAAAAGAAAGGCAATATAGTGTAGTATATTGTTAAGCATATGAATTATGGAGAAAATTGGGGCCAGATGGCTTGGGCTCAAATCTTTGCCTTGGCATTTTCTTAACTGTATGATCCTGGGCAAGCCATTTATCCACTTGGTTTCCTTGTCTGCAAATGGAGGCAATAATCATTCCTATTTTATATGGTTGTTTTGAGGATTAACACATGCAAAGCACTTAGAATAGTGTTTAGTATATGTGTGTTAATTATTAGCTATCATTGAGTATTTAATTATAATAAATGAAAGATGAAGGCTGAAAATTAGTCAGTGGACTTATTAACAGTAGGTCATTGATGATTTTAATGATGATTAAGTGTGGAGTCAGAAACTGGACTGAAGATGAAGCAGAAAAGAAATAGAGATACATACTGGTGTCTATAGGCAAAATTGTCTCAGATTTATTTTAAAATACTGCAGGAGAAAACAACTGTGTGTGTGTGTGTGTGTGTGTGTGTGTAAGTTGTAGCAGGCAGAATAATGATCCTGTACAGATGTTCTAATCCTTGGAACCTGTGAACAGGTTACCTCATCTGGCAAAAGGGCTTTTGCAGATGTGATTACATTAGGGATCTTGAGATGGGGAGATTATCCTGGATTATATAGATAGGCCCAATCTAATCTTTTTTTAAAATACATTTTATTTATTTATTTATTTATTTTTGGCTGCATTGGGTCTTTGTTTGAGCAGGGGCTACTCTACATTGTGGTGGGTGGGCTTCTCACTGCGGTGGCTTCTCTTGTTGTGGAGCACGGGCTCTAGGCATGCGGGCTCAGCAGTTGTGGCTCGCAGGTGTTAGACTTCAGGCTCAGTAGTTGTGGTGCATGGGCTTAGTTGCTCTGCGGCATGTGGGATCCTCCTGGACCAGGGCTTGAACCCATGTCCCCTGCATTGGTAGGTGGATTCTGAACTACTGTGCCACTAGAGAAGCCCCAATCTAATATTATGAATCCTTAAAAGTAGAAGAGGGAGGCAGAACAGAGGCGCAAAGGGAGATTTGACTACATTACAGAGGAGGTTGGAGAGATGTGATGTGAGAAGGACTCAACCAATAACTGCTGGCTTTGAAGATGGAGAGAGGGACCCCTGAGCCAAGGAATGTGTAGCCAGCCTCTAGAAGCTAGAAAAAACTAGCATCTACGTAAAGGAACAAAGCTCTGACAACACCTTGATTTTATCCTGATGAGACCTCAGTTGGACTTCTAACCTATGAACCACAAGATAATAAATTTTTATTGTTTAAAGCCACTAAATTTTTGGTAATTTGTTATGACAGCAATAGAAAACTAATACAGGGGTATATATAAATGAAACAAAAGTGGCAAAATGTGGTTAATTGTTAAAGTTGGATGATGGGTAAATGAGAGCTCCCTATATTATTCTTTCTATTTCTGTTTATATTTCAAAATGAAAAGAAATAATAAAAGAGATCTGCTTTGATGCACTTGGAGAAGTTGATGTATTAAATACCAAATATAGGGACTTCCCTGGCGGTCCAGTGACTAAGACATCATGCTTCCACTGCAGGGGGCATGGGTTCCATCCTTGGTGGGAAACTAAGGTCCCGCATGCTGTGCCTCATGGCTAAAGAATAGAAAAAACAAAAAACAAATATAAGTTATTATTTTTCAATGAATAATGTTACTATTAAATTAATTAGACTCTGATCTTCACTGATCTATATATCCCTTCTCTAATAGGCAAATCTTCATGGGAAGCCAGGTTTGGCCATCACAGAATCAAGAGCAATGGGGAGCAAGTAGAGTTAGTAGCTATCTTCATGCCTGTGTACTTTATGGTGGACAGATATGTCCATCACTACTTTTTTTGTTTTTGCGGTACGCGGGTCTCTCACTGTTGTGGGCTCTCCCGTTGTGGAGCACAGGCTCCAGATGCGCAGGCTCAGCGGCCATGGCTCACGGGCCCAGCCACTCTGCAGCATGTGGGATCTTCCCGGACCGGGGCACGAACCTGTGTCCCCTGCATCGGCAGGCGGACTGTCAACCACTGCGCCACCAGGGAAGCCCTCCATCACTACTTTGAGATGTTCAAATTCAGAAGACAGGACACTCTCATTTCAAGAAAATACTAGCAGGAATTACCTGGCGGTCCAGAGGTTAGGACTCCTGCTTCCACTGCAGGGGACACAGGTTAGATCCCTAGTGGGGGAAGTAAGATCCTGCATGCCACACAGTGTGCCCCCCCCAAAAAATACTAGCAATATATTAATATATATCATATCCAATTATTTAATAAATTTCTTAAAGCACTGTCTCTTTCTTAATTAATTAATTAATTTTTGGCTGTTTTGGGTCTTTGTTGCTGTGTGCAGGCTTTCTCTAGTTGCGGTGAGTGGGGGCCACTCTTCATTGCGGTATGCAGGCTTCTCAGTGTCGTGGCTTCTCTTGTTGCAGAGCACGGGCTCCAGGCATGCAGGCTTCAGTAGTTGTGGCACGTGGGCTCAGTAGTTGTGGCTCATGGGCTCTAGAGCTCAGGCTCAGTAGTTGTGGCGCACGGGTTTAGTTGCTCCATGGCATGTGGGATCTTCCCAGACCAGGGCTCGAACCTGTTTCCCCTGCACTGGCAGGTGGACTCTTAACCACTGTGCCACCAGGGGAGCCCAGCACTGTCTCTTTTCTATTATCACATACCTGTAGTAACAACAATAGCTAACATTTTGATGGTTTTTAACATCATGGACTAGGCAATGTATCAAGCATTTTACATATTTTAACTCTTCTAATTTTCACAAGAACTTTATAAGGTAGGTACGATTATTATCCCCATTTTATATATGAGAAAACTGAGTACATACAGAGAGCAATTATTCAAATATAAGCAAACAATTATGATCCTCTGAGCATTCACAGGCAATCACTTGAGTCATTTAACATGAATAATCGATCATATTCCACATAACTTTTTTTCTTAATTCCATCCTTCTTCACAAGGGTAACCACTATCCTAACTTTTAAAAAAATATTTATTTATTTATTTATTTTGCTGCGTTGGGTCTTCGTTGCTGCACGAGGGTTTTCTCTAGTTGCGGCAAATAGGGGCTACTCTTCTTTGCACTGCTCAGGCTTCTCAGTGCAGTGGCTTCTCTTGCTGCGGAACACGGGCTCTAGGTGCGCGGGCTTCAGTAGTTGTGGCACACAGGCTCAGTAGTTGTGGCTTGTGGGCTCTAGAGCGCAGGCTCAGTAGTTGTGGTGCACGGGCTTAGTTGCTCTGCGGCATGTGGGCTCTTCCTGAACCATGGCTTGAAGCCGTGTCCCCTGCATTGGCAGGCAGATTCTTAACCACTGCGCCACCAGGGAAATCCCTCCTGACTTTTAATAGATTGATTTTGCTCTTTTTGAACTTTATGTAAACTTAATTTTGTATAAATCACAGTGGATTGGTTTGTGTCCTCCATCTTTTTTTAAACAGTTTAACATTATGTCTTTGATAATCCCATTGTTTCTTATAGCTATAGTTTGTTCATTTTTCAAAGCTGTATGGTATTTCATTATATAACTATGCCACTAATATATTCTACTGTTGATGAACAGTTAGGTTATTTCCAGTTAAGGGCTATTATAAAGAATGCTGCTATGAACATTTGGTTCATGTCATTTGGTGCACAAATTACTGTTGGGTAGGACTAAAATGCCTGGGTCAGAGATATGTTCCTGTTCAACTATAGTAAATATTGCCAAACAGACTTCCAAAATGGTTGTGCTAATTTATATTATGAATGTATGAGTTCTCATTTATCCCCATCCCCAAGAACAATTTTGCTAGTGTCAGACCCTTTTTTTAGTCACTCTGGTGGGTTATAGTGTTTTCTCATTGTGGTTTTAATTTGTATTTCCCTGATTTCTAATAAGGTTGAACACGATTTTCGTATGTTTATCCCCTACATTTTGATTCTCTCAGATGTTACACTCAGGGTGTACCACCTACAGTTAATTCTCAATAATTTCTCCTACTTAATTACATGCTAAGAATACTAAGAAAATGAGGCAAAGTGCCTAATCCCACACTCCTACCTCAACCCCTATTAGTTATTCTAGAGAGAAATTTAGAACTTGATTTCCTTCTTTTTTTTTTTTTTTTTTTTTTTTTGCGGTACGCGGGCCTCTCACTGTCGTGGCCTCTCCCGTTGCGGCGCACAGGCTCCGGACGCACAGTCTCAGCGGCCATGGCTCACGGGCCTAGCCGCTCCGCGGCATGTGGGATCTTCCTGGACCGGGGCACGAACCCATGTCCCCTGCATTGGCAAGCAGACTCTCAACCACTGCACCACCAGGGAAGCCCTTGATTTCCTTCTTTATCGTACTTCTCACAACTATTAGATCAGCAAGTCCTATTTCCAAAATTAATCTTAAGTCACTCTATTGTCATACGTGCTGCCACAACTTGAATCCAGACCATCAACTCATTCCTGGACTACCACAACCACTTCTTTTTCACAGTTTGGATTTTGCCACTGCCCATCTCCCTTCATTTTCCATACTGCAGCAACAGGGGTGTTAATTAATTGTTAAAACTTTTTGGTGCTTCCTATTGCTCTGAGAATAAAATTCAAACCCTGCCACATCTAGAAGCCCCTGCAGGTCTGCCTTAGGCTATCTCTCCAATCTCATCCCTAGCCATGCTTTGTTTATTGTGTCCTAGCTACAGTCCTCTTACAGGCCTTGGTAAATACACTCCCACTTCTTACACCAAGCTCCTTTCATTTTAACAGAATACTTGTCCCATAGCCTGTTCCTTCTCATCCTTTAATTCTCAGTTTAAATTTTACCTCCTTGATTTGTTTTCTTCATAATACTTATCAACAATCTGTAATTATTGAGTTTGGTTTTTGTCAGTTTCCTCTAATAACAGTAATAGTAATAATAATAATAGTTGTAGTGGTAATGATGACAGATTTTAGTTATTGACCCTTACTATCTGCCAGGTACCGCTCTATGAGTTTTATTTTTTTTTTTAATTATTTATTTGGCTGTGCTGGGTCTTAGTTGTGGCATGCAGGTTCTTTAGTTGCGGCATGCAAACTCTTATTTGGGGCGTGTGGGATCCAGTTGGGATCTAGTTCCCCGACCAGGGATAGAACCCAGGCCCCCTGCATTGGGAGTGCAAAGTCTTAGCCACTGGACCACCAGGGAAGTCCCCACCCTATGAGTTTTAAATAAACTTACCCTTTTAATCCTCACAGCAACCATACAACTAGGTACAATTATTCTTCACACTTTACAGATAAGGAAACTAAATCACAGAGAGGTTAAATAATTTGCCCTCAGTTTTACTGTTAGGAAGTGGCAGAGCTGACATTTGAACACAGATAATCTAGTTTCAGTTTAACCACTGTGCCACTGTCATTTTTTTTTAAACTGTAGGTTACAGTCTGTATGTACCTGTGTCAGGAAATTAATTTAGTGCTTTTTTAGAAAAGTAAAATGGAATAGATCACATAAGAATGTACTCATTTGTAAGGATATGTACTGGTTTGTGACGCTTTTGGTTCAATTATATGTATCAAGTCATGAGATGTGAAAGCTACTGCACTATGCATTCTGCCTTTCTGCGTAAGTTCGTGAACTGACCAGTTCACCAGTGTATCCCCAGTGTCTAGCTCTGTCATGGGACCACAGTAAGCACTCAGTGAATACTTATTAATTGATTAAAATTAGCTATAATAAGTTTTAAGAAGGTGACAAAAACTTTTCCCTAATTTCTCTGTCAGAGAAACTTTATTTTTTCTAATGTCAACCACTGAAGTTCATTTGAACTTGAATTTAAAGATCTCATTTGTGTTGTGCCAGTATTCATAAAGCTATACTAATATTAAATATAACTGGATAGTGTGAAGAATTCAGAAAGGTTATTAATCCTTTGTATATCCTATTGTTTGAAAATCCCTGTTCTTTGAAAAGTGGAAGAAAATTCCTTGAGCTTATGCTTTTAGAGTTATTTTTAAAAAAGATTAACTATTACTTCATTATTTATGTTATTTCAAGTTATTGTAGAAGAAAAAAGACTAAATAATGTGGCAGGAAAGGCAGTGTTCAGTATCAATCCTAGCTATCACTGGCTGAGGGTTTTTAGGCAAGACCCAAACTTTCGAGAGAGCTCCTATTCCGTTAAACTGGTGTATTAAAACCTACCTAAAAGTAGAGAGATCTACTACTTAGGAATGGAAATCTGGTTGAAAGGTAGCCTAGGTTTGTTTTGGAGCTATGTTTACATGACAAGCACAGTGTTTTTACCTATTTGTATGATACAGATAAGTAAAAAAAGAGCAAAATTTTCTAGAGGTGCTTTTATTCTCACTTTAAGATTGAATACATCAGTTGTATTAATCGAAGGGAAGGAGCAAAGCCTTTCAAACACACATTAGCACTGACCCTACCTTGAAGGTTAGAGATAATTGGAAGTAGTTAGTACTTCTCTGAGAATTACCTCATAATTAAAGCAGTTATTATGATAAACAGGGCCCAAGGCTCTGCAACTGGAGGTAATGATGTTTCAGTGTATCTAGTTTAAAAATCTAGTCTTTTAAAGAGTTATTTTAAGGCTTCCCAGGTGGCGCATGGTTGAGAATCCGCCTGCCAATGCAGGAGACACGGGCTCGAGCCCTGGTCCGGGAAGATCCCACTTGCCGCGGAGCAACTAAGCCCGTGCGCCACAGCTACTGAGCCTGCGCTCCAGAGCCCGTGAACCACAACTACTGAAGCCGGCGCGTCTACAGCTTGTGCTCCGCAACAAGAGAAGCCACCGCAATGAGAAGCCCACGCACCGCAATAAGAAGCCCACTCGCCGCAACGAGAGAAAGCCCGCGGGCAGCAACGAAGACCCAACACAGCCAAAAAAATAAATAAATAAATTTATATTAAAAAAAAAAAGTTAGTTTATAGGAAGTTAAAAAAAATCTCTGGGTTTAGTTTTATCTTCTCCTTGAACTGTAGGACTTTGCAATAGATTATATCTAATGCATTCTTTGAAACCGTTCTAGTATGCAGTACAGCTATCGCACATTGGGTTTTTACCAGCCTGAACCTCAATTGCACTGGTAATAAAAACAAAGATCTTGATGTTCTCTTGGGACTTTGATTTCCTGAGACACCAGGGGGAGGGGGAGGAGAAACGGGTTCAATCACCTGAAGACATGTTAGCATACTCTAAACAGGAAAAACAAGATTCACCTTTTAGAGGCTCATTTGAACATGTGATCATCAAGTTTGTGTAATTTCTTTAGGTGTTTCATAACTTCTGAGGCCTAGAGAACCATTTTCTCTTTTTTGAAAAGATAACCCTATACCTCTGTTCTAGATTCCAGTTTTCATTAAAAAAAAAAAAAAAGATCAGGCTTCTAACCTCAGTAGTTCAGTAAAATTAAATCCACATATCCTGGTTAAGTCTATGGATTTAAAAGCAATAAAAATAGGCAGTATTATTGAGCTAAGGTCTTGGTAAGCATTTTACACATATTATCTCATGCAATCCTCACAATAATTGTATCAAATAGGTCTCAGTGGAGGCAGAGGCTGGCCAGTTAAGAGGTTGAAACAGTATTACACAAGCATAAAGGCAGTTTGGAGTAGGGTGGTGGCAGTGGAGAAAGCAGGACTTTGTGACAGACACTTAGGAGGTACAATCAGTCTTGGTGAGTGTCTAGAACACTGCTTGGCAGATGCTTGAGATATTTGTAAATGAATGGATTATGGAGGGTGAGGGTTATATGGACTCCTAGGTTATATGGTGGTCCACTCACTAGGATTGGGAAAAGGGAAGAAAACCTGGTTAAAGGGGACTTCCCTGGTGGTGCAGTGGTTAAGAATGCGCCTGCCAATGCAGAGGACACGGGTTCAAGCCCTGGTCCGGGAAGATCCCACATGCTGGGGAGCAACTAAGCCTGCGAGCCACAACTATTGAGCCCGTGTGCCACAACTACTGCAGCCCACTGTGCCTAGAGCCTGTGCTCCACAACAAAGAGAAACCACTGCAATGAGAAGCCCGTACACTGCAACAAAGAGTAGCCCCCACTTGCGCGACTAGAGAAAGCCCACGCACAGCAATGAAGACCCAACACAGACAAAAAATAAATAAATAAAATTTAAAAAAAACAAAACCTGGTTAAAGGATGTACCTCTCTCGCATTCCTACTGATAACTGGCTTTCCCATCCCCATTGCCTTGATGGCAGTATTTTGAACCAATAACTTGTTTCTCCAGGCCAGACGGGGATCCTACCCAAGGGCAAATAATCCATAGGACGGATAATGATTTGTGTGATCGGGCTACAAAAAATAAAGTCTTTCTTCGATGATCTTGAACTAAGAAGCAGAGGAAGAATCTTGCAGGGTAGAGGCCAGATGACAAACTAACGAGGCTTCAGCAATGGCAAATTAGGTCAGTCAGGTTCCCATCAGATACCAGATGGAAAGCTCAAACTGAATAATTTGAAGAGAATTATTAAATTATTTACAGAGGTGCAGGTAAGAGTCGGGGAAACCAACAAGGATAATGCAGTATCCCAAGGACTAGCGGTTATTACACTTAGGCCTGAAGAGGCAAAGGGAAGGATTAGAGATTAACTGTACAGAGAAGGCTCTGCAGTCAACCCTTGGTGACCCATCCTGGGGAATAAGGACTATGACCCCACTATCTTCTGGCCTTGAATCTCCTGCCGATACTTCCCACTACCTGAATCCATCGAGATACCAAGCAGAACAAGGGATTATCGTAGGTGTAATCTGGGTGGGTCAGCCCTCCCTGACACAGAGCAGGGAAGGGGTGGAGAACAGACACGGAGGAGCAAACAGAAGATAGGTGAAGTTGCTTCCAAGAGGCAGTTACGTGGAAGCAGGAGTTAGTAATATGTGTTTTAAAAAGAGAGAACACATAGCCAACTCCCTTCACTGACATTAGTGGCACTGCACTACAGTGAAGATATCCAAACACCTACTGTCGAGTTCTTTGCAGATCTTTTGAGTACACATTTACCCTCCAGTTCTTCTCTCCTTGGAAGCACAACCTATTGCCAAGAAAGTCCTGTGTTTCATCAATAAAGCATCTTTATGACTTTTCACTTGAAAAAAAACCCCAAAACAGCAACAAACAAAACCACCAACCATAATTAGGTAGCCCATATGAATCTAACTTCGGGAACCACTCCACATACCCTTTTTCTCAACTGAATCCACGTCTTTAATCCACATGTATTTAAATAGTTGGTAAAATAGAAAGTGTTCTCTGAATCATGTGGAGTGTGAATTTATTGACAGGCTTTTGTAAAAGAGTCAAGCATTACCTGGCGAGACTCCAAAAGGCTGATGATAGCAGGAAGAGCGCTTAGTTGATAGTTAAAAACACAAGGCTTCACCAATAAGAGAGCTAGAAAAGATGGCGCCTCTCTGGGAATACACTTGGAGGTGGAAGCACAGTGGAAAACAAGAAAGGCTTTATTGTTTATAGTTGTTGTAATGTGCGAATAGTTTATTAGCCTTAGGAAAATAAGTAATTTATGCCTAGTACCACTTTTGAGTAAACAAAAAAAGATAGTATCTCGAGTTTAATGTGATTGAAGCAAGACTCATGGGAGGGGAGTCCTGTACACATTTGGCAGCCCTTAAAGGAAGCCAGGAGGGACCCATTGCCAAGTCCATACAAACGTCAGGTACAGATATTTTCAGGGGGTTGGGGGGGACGGTCCCTCAGGGAAAATTTTTTTCACCTAGCTGAACCCATTTTCGGCGACCTTGCACGGGAACAGAAACATTATTAACTCATAAATACACGCATATGAAACCAATATCACTCATTTGAGTGCCAAGTAGAAAGCTCTCATTGCATTTTAAAAATCAAAATATATTTGTACCTTTTTAACATATATCCATTCCAGGAAAAAGGATTTGGAGCATAGTTAATTTGTAAACAAGTGTTCTCTACAAATTCAAAAACATATGTGTATAAAATAAACAACAAGGACCTACTGTACAGCACAGGGAAGTATATTCAGTATCTTGTAATAACCTATAATGGGAAAGAATCTGAAAAAGAATATATATATGTATAACTGAATCACATTATTAAAAAAACACACAAAAAAACCCTCATAAAATTGTTTAAAAAGCCGGCGAAGTATTAACAATCTGTTTTACTCCATACGACTTTAAAAATACTTCGGATCGTGGTTGGGAATAGGGGCCGGGAAGTGCACTAATCCTAGTGCCGGGGCAAAGGTTTCATAACTTTACCTACAGATTACACTGTTTTTATTTTGGACGCGGCTCAATATTACAGATGACCGCAGTGCCCCAAAGCGCCAGGGGAAACGTTTTCACGGGGCGAGGCGACAGACGCAGGGGACAAAGTGGCCCGGTGGTGGTACCCAGGCCCATTCGGGAGCCGCCCAGCGTCGGCGGCCAAGATTACCCACCCCGCCTGGAGTCAACTGCACTTCAGGGCCTGGGGCAAAGCGACCCCACCGCCCGCCCCGAGCCACGTGCGTAGCGCGCCCCGCCCCTCGCTCGCAGCCGGCGGAGCGAGGCGCGAGCCCATCGCGAGTCACAGAGGTTCGGTGCGCGCCCCGCCCCTGTGCCCGCAGAAGGGGCCGCCGTGGCTCGCGAGCCGGGGAATCACCCAGTTCGCTCTCCTTCCCTCTCTGCTGGCCGCTGGGGCGGGGCCAGCCCTCAAGCAGGGCGGCACCCAGGCGGGATCGTCAGTCAACCACCGCGGGCGGCGACCCGGCGAGGGCAGAAGCCGGTGAGCGGCCACGTCACGCTCCTCCGGGAGACCCCGCCCCCGCTCTATCATTTCGGACCGCCCCCTCCACGCCCCCGCCTCCGCCTCTGACTCCACGAGCAGTTACTGGCTCTGGGAGCGCGAGCCTACCTGACTCTGCTAGAGGCGCTACAGCTTCGCGTTGCGGCGTTTGTGCCGCAGCCCGCGCCAAGTGAGGGCTCCCGGCCCCCGGCTGCGGCGACCGGCGCGTGTTGGCAGGCTCGGGGCTCGCGCCGCTGCGGGCCGGCGGGCGGTTAGCGCGCCGTTCGACGCCGGGAGCTCCGCGGCCTGAGCCGACGCGGGCGGCCGGGCTCTCCGGTTCTCTTCCCCAGGCCGGAGCCAGTCAGTGTCCCGGCGGAGAGACGGGCAGCCGGGCTCCCTGGCCCCGGGCCGCCCCCGGCTGGGGCGGCTGGGGCAGGGGGACGATGTCTGCTCGCGTCCGGGTGCCCGCCGCTCACCCTCGGGAGGAGCGGCCCGCGGTACCAGCTGAGAGGGCGTCGCTGTCGGCCGCGGCGAGCCGGCAAGCCGGGAAGCTGCCCCCGCCCGAACGGGAGGGCAAGGAGGCGGCGAGGGAAGAGAGAAACGCGCTCGCTTCCAGCACGGGGGCGCGGGGAGAGCCTTTGCCGGCGCCCGTGCTGGGACACAGCGTGCCTCAGGCGGCCGTGCCCGTGAAGCCCCTGGCGCTGCACCTGGCGCACAAGGCGCGCGGGCCGGGGGTGCCCTTCGGCTGGGAGCCGCCGCCACCGCTGCCGCGGGACCCGCCGGCCGAGGACGCCCGGGAGGACGAGGCGGCGGCGGCAGGCTCTGAGGAGAAGCTGCCGCCGCCGCCGCCGCCGCCGCTGCCGCGTAAGGAGAATCCCTGGACCAAAAAGCCTCCCCAGCACCTGTCCCCCGCCGGGACGGGGCCGCCGCCGCTGCCCCCACTGGAAGCCCTGGAGGCAGGTCTGTGGCTCCTCTGCGGTGGGCACCGGGAGGGTGTGTGCAGGGGCGACTCGCGTGGCGGCAGAGGCTGGCGGGGGGCTGGGGGAGGGGCAGGCCTCCGTTCCCTGTCAGTCTGAGGTGTTTCGTTCCAAGGTGTCATTCACTCTGCCTGTTTACATAAATGGACATCTGGGAAGGGAGCAGCAGGAAGAGGTGGGACCTCGGGTTCTCCTTGGCTGGTGGGGCACGGCGGGGGTCACGGAGCTGAGCCGCTCGGCGGGCACAGCCTCAGTTATGTCTTACCCCACGTGTTAGTGACATGGGACAGCTGACTTTAGGTAGGTGTTGCAGTTCGTCCTATAGAAAAGTTTCTGTAGACTTTTTAAAAAGAGGTGAAGCCAGTCGGAGCAAGGGTGTTTATATGTTAAGTGGAAGAGCAATTACGAATTTTTTATTGTGAAATAATTGGTAAGCTGAAAATTTCAGTGTCTTTAAAACCGTGCTAAGTAGTCATATTTAAAATGAGATGCTATACTGTAGTTGCTACTCAAAAGCTTTGAGTTTACGACTGTGGTGGAAACTGGTTGAAATGAAATAGGATAGTTGACGAGAGAGTGAATTGCTCATTAGTTGAACAGTAGTCTTCTGACATTCAGTTAGCTCACCTCTCTAGGGGAGGTAAGATTATGCCACTGCATTTGAATGCTGACCTATGCAGTATGGCCCTTGGTGCTTTATTTTGGTTATAGCAACTGCAGGGTTTTTTTTGTTTTTGTTTTTTTAGTTTAAGTGGAAATACAAAATAAACCGAAGACAGAAACCAGTATCTCCTAGTTTTGCTTTCTAACTAAGTTGTAGTAAATTAATTGAACTTTTCATATAGAAATTACAGCTGTTTACGTACAAGTGTTCACTCTTCTTAAAAATTAAAGGTTAACAGTGGAACAGGGAAAATTCAAGCATGTTTACAGGGTTGTGAGGCTCAAAAGAGATAAAGGAAATGGTTAAATATAAGGTGATTGTTATAGACACACATATTGCAGGTATAGAGGTATAGTAACATTTCTTCCAAGGAACTCCAACAGAGTGAGATAAGTGGTAATTGATTTGCACAGTAATACTCAAATCATTTTTTTAATGCTGTGGTACAGTATAACTTTATTTAAACAAAAGTTATTTTACAGCTGAGGTCTGATAAATGGTTTTTAAATCATTCTTGATAAATCTTAACACTTGCAGAAAAAGCTGCTTAAAATTTTGCTCTAAATTTGATACTGCCACCAGTCTCTCCTAGCTGCAAAGATCTATTTGTTTACTAGTATTAATAACTGAAGAGAACAAAAATCTTAAAGGAAAATCTCTATAAAATTTAGCAAGGAGGGCTTCCCTGGTGGCACAGTGGTTGAGAGTCCGCCTGCCGATGCAGGAGACACGGGTTCGTGCCCCGGTCTGGGAAGATCCCACATGCCGCGGAGCGGCTGGGCCCGTGAGCCATGGCCGCTGAGCCTGCGCGTCCGGAGCCTGTGCTCCGCAACGGGAGGGGCCACAACGGTGAGAGGCCCGCATACCGCAAAAAAAAAATTTAGCAAAGAGAAAGAAAACTCTAGTGAGTTTTCTTCCTACTTCTAGACATACACACATTATACATTATATTCAGTGATCTACAAAAAAAACTCCTGTTGGTTGTACAGTTAATTTGACAGGTTTTAAAACTTTCAAGATGAGACTCAGACATTTTAATTGGAAATGACCTTGTGAAAATATTTAACAGTTTAACACAATTAACCTACAGGTGCCTTCACTGGTGTCCTTAATCTTTGTTGGAGATTAAGAACCAGGTGATGCTTTATGTATGGTGTGGTTCATGAGGATTTTAATTTTGCTGATGTTTCTCTGTAGGCAACATTTCTGTTCTTGGAATCTATTCTGTGCCCTCAGGAATACGGTTCTTCATATGTGGAGTGCTAGAGTAACTTTATAGCCTCTCCGCAGTACTGACTCTATACTTCTACACAACTTCTATTAGTAATTGAATAACTTAGGTAACTTTGATAAGAGACTGTTGTGTAGAAATGCACAACTTGGGTTCTAGTCCAGATAGTGTTACTACCTAGCTAGTTGACTTTTGTGAAGATTTCTAGGCCTTGTAAATGAATGAAGTGAATATATTTTCTTTCATTTCTTAATACCAGATTGCCTTCTATAACCTGGGTCTGCCGGCTTCCTATTTTCCTAAGCAAATTTGCAACCTCAAGAATAATGAAATAGGAGCAGAGGACCTTTAGGGTCCAGAGACCAGAGTAGGTGCAAACTAAGGGAGTGTTAAATTAGTACAGTAATCTTATTAGTAGGAGGCCTATGTGATTTATCCTATAAACCAGGATATTCATGAGAGGGAAAGAGGATATTAATTATGCTGTAATAACAGAATTAAACTATGTTTGTCCTAACCAAACCTGGATTTACTGTCACTCACTCAATGAGGTACAGGAATTCCATCCATAAAATTTCGCCAGAAAGTTTATTACCAGAGATAGAAACATAGGAAATGTAAGGAAGTATTTAATGACTTGTAATCATGAATTTTCTGTTAGAACCTGCAGTTGTAACTGGACTGCAGGTGAGGCATTCTTCAGACCTTGTGACACACTTTCCTCCACTTTTGGGGTGATTCTGGCTTGTGTATTGCTGTTTCTGGTAATCCAGATAAGGCCCTCTTTTCAACCAAAGCCTGGCCCACAGGAGAGGCCTAGAATAGTGTCACTGCAGTTTTAAATTCCGGTCAGGAGACTGGAAAGAATTGTCCCCCAACCCTTGTTTAAAGTAGTTTTATTTATTTTGGAGACCTTTATGAAAATCACAGTATGGGATTTATGAATCACTTACCTGTACCCATGGTTACATTTTGCATATTAAAAATCAGCTTTCTAATACAATTTTAATTCTTTTACACACAAAAACGATGTATAAAAATATTGATTTTGGGAGTTCCCTGGTGGCTTAGTGGTTAGGATTTGGTGCTTTCACTGCAGAGGCCCAGGTTCGATCCCTGGTCAGGGAACCATCCCGCATGCTGCGAGTTGCAGCCAAAATACAAAAAATAAAAATTAAATTAAAATGATTTTTTTCATCTTTTTCATCCTTAGTCTTCTTGACCCCATCAACCTTCTTTTCTCCAGGTGTGCTTCCCAGAAACCTCAAATAAGCTTACTGTACTCTAATAACATTTTAATTAAGTTATGTAAATGATACATAAATATGTTCTTGTAAAATAGGAACTTTTGATGTTCCCTTCAGAAAAAAGATAGTCATGTTACCAGTTTACTGAATATCCTTTCAGTCCTTTCTGTGAAATTACTTGCAAATATAGTGTTTTGTGTATGTGTTTAGAATATTTTTAAAGTATTGGTAGATCTTTTATTTTTCTTCTTTACAACTAGTGAGTTTTTTATTCTTTAAATTTAGGTATAATTAACATTGGTTTCAGGTGTGCAACATAATGATTAGAGATTTGTATGTACATATTGTGAAATGATCACCATAAGTTTAGTTAACTACCATCTACATACTTAGTTATAAAAAATTTTTTTTCTTGTGATGAAGTTGATCCTTTTTAATCTAAACTTTAAAAAATTGCTGAGAAGTGGTCCATAAATATAACTGATGTAGTTAATTTAGACATTTACGTATTGATCAACATCTTGGTTGTTACAAACATTTTTATGCATGCCTTTTATCCTAGAGAAAATACATATCTGATTTTCTCTAGGAGAGAAAAGTGGAATTGTTAGGTCACAGTGTATTTGTTGACAAGTTGCTCTCGAAAATGGCTACTAATTGATACTCCCACTTTCAGAGTATGAGAAGTAAGTAGGTTTTTTTACATGTTTTTCAAAAATTTTGTTTTATTTATTCTTTATACAGCAGGTTTTTATTAGTTATCTGTTTTACACATGTTAGTGTGTATATATCAATCCTGATCTCCCAATTCATCACCCCCACCCCCTGCCACTTTCCCCCCTGGTGTCCATACGTTTGTTCTCTACATCTGTGTCTCTATTTCTGCCCTGCAAACCGGTTTGTCTGTACCATTCCTCTAGGTTCCACATATATGCGTTAATATACGATATTTGTTTTTCTGACTTATTTCACTCTGTATGACAGTCTCTAGATCCATTCACGTCTCTACAAATGACCCAATTTCGTTCCTTTTCATGGCTGAGTAATAATCCTTTGTATATATGTACCACATCTTCTGTATCCATTCGTCTGTCAATGGGTGTTTAGGTTGCTTCCATGACCTGGCTATTGTAAATAGTGCTGCAGTTAACATTGGGGTGCATGTGTGTTGTTGAATTACGGTTTCCTCTGGGTATATGCCAAGTTGGGGGATTGCTGGGTCATACGGTAGCTCTATTTTTAGTTTTTTAAGGAACCTCCATACTGTTCCCCATTGTGGCTGTATCAATTTACATTCCCACCAACAGTGCAAGAGTGTTCGCTTTTCTCCATACCCTCTCCAGCATTTGTTGTTTGTAGATTTTCTGATGATGCCCATTCTAACTGGAGTGAGGTGATACCTCATGGTAGTTTTGATTTGCATTTCTCTAATAATTAGTGATGTTGAGCAGCTCTTCATGTGCTTCTTGGCTATCGGTATGTCTTCTGTGGAGAAATGTCTATTTAGGTCTTCTGCCCGTTTTTGGATTGGGTTGTTTGTTTTTTTAATATTGAGCTGCATGAGCTGTTTATATATTTTGGAGATTAATCCTTTGTCTGTTTGTCTGTTGATTCGTTTGCTAATATTTTCTCCCATTCTGAGGGTTGTCTTTTCGTCTTGCTTGTAGTTTCCTTTGCTTTGCAAAAGCTTTTAAGTTTCATTATGTCCCATTTCTTTATTTTTGTTTTTATTTCCATTACTCTAGGAGGTGGATCAAAAAAGATCTTGCTGTGATTTATGTCAAAGAGTGTGCTTCTTATGTGTCCCTATAAGAGTTTTATAGTGTCCGGTCTTACATTTAGGTCTCTAATCCCTTTTGAGTTTATTTTTGTTTATGGTCTTAAGAAGTGTTCTAATTTCATTCTTTTACATGTAGCTGTACAGTTTTCCCAGCACCACTTACTGAAGAGACTGTCTTTTCTCCATTGTATATGCTTGCCTCCTTTGTCATAGATTAGTTGACCATAGGTGTGTGGGTTTACCTCTGAGCTTTCTATCCTGTTCCATTGATCTATATTTCTGTTTTTGTGCCAGTACCATATTGTCTTGATTACTGTAGCTTTGTAGTACAGTCTGTAGTCAGGGAGTCTGATTCCTCCAGCTCTGTTTTTTTCCCTCAAGATTGCTTTGGCTATTCGGGGTCTTTTGTGTCTCCATACAAATTTTAAGGTTTTTTGTTCTAGTTCTGTAAAAAATGCCACTGGTAATTTGATAGGGATTGCATTGAATCTGTAGATTGCTTTGGGTAGTATAGTCATCTTCACAACATTGATTCTTCCAGTCCAAGGACCCAGTATATCTCTCCATTTGTTTGTGTCATCTTTGGTTTCTTTCATCAGTGTCTTACAGTTTTCTGAGTACAGGTCTTTTACCTCGTTAGGTAGGTTTATTCCTAGGTATTTTATTCTTTTTGTTACAGTGGTGACTGGGATTGTTTCCTTAATTTATCCTTCTGATCTTTCATTGTTAGTGTATAGGAATGCAAGAGATTTCTGTGCATTAATTTTGTATCCTGCAACTTTACCAAATTCACTGATTAGCTCTAGTAGTTTTCTGGTGGCATCTTTAGCATTCTCTATGTATAGTATCATGTCATCTGCAAACAGTGACAGTTTTACTTCTTCTTTTCCAATTTGTATTGCTTTTGTTTCTTTTTCTCCTCTGATTGCTGTGACTAGGACTTCCAAAACTATGTTGAATAATAGTGGTGAGAGTGGACATCCTTGTCTTGTTCCTGATCTTAGAGGAAATGCTTTCAGTTTTTCACCATTGAGAATGATGTTTGCTGTTGTTTTGTTGTATATGGGTTTTTTTAAGTTGAGGTATTTTCCCTCTATGCCCACTTTCTGGAGAGTTTTTTTCATAAGTGGGTGTTGAATTTTGTCAAAAGCTTTTTCTGCATCTATTGAGATGATCATGTGGTTTTTCTTCTTCAAGTTGTTAATATAATGTATCACATCGATTGATTGGCGTATACTGTAGAATCCCTGCATCCCTGGGATAAATCCCACTTGCTCGTGGTGTATGATCCTTTTAATGTGTTGTTGGATTCTGTTTGCTAGTATTTTGTTGAGGATTTTTGCATCTATATTCATCAGTGATATTGGTTTGTAATTTTCTTTTTTTTTTTGTAGTATCTTTGCCTGGTTTGGTATCAGGGTGATGGTGGCCACGTAGAATGAGTTTGGGAGTGTTCCTTCCTCTGCAATTTTTTGGAAGAGTTTGAGAAAGATGGGTGTTAGCTCTTCTCTAAATGTTTGATAGAATTCACTTGTGAAGCCATCTGGTCCTGGACTTTTGTTTATTGGAAGATTTTTAATCACAGTTTCAATTTCAGTGCTTGTGATTAGTCTGTTCATATTTTCTATTTCTTCCTGGTTCAGTCTTGGAAGGTTATACCTTTCTAAGAATTTGTCCATTTCTTCCAGGTTGTCCATTTTATTGGCATAGAGTTGCTTGTAGTAGTCTCTTAGGATGCTTTGTATTTCTGCAGTGTCTGTTGTAACTTCTCCTTTTTCATTTCTAATTTTATTGATTTGAGTCCTCTCTCTTTCTTGATGAGTCTGGCTAAAGGTTTATCAATTTTGTTTATCTTCTCAAAGAACCAGCTTTTAGTTTTATTGATCTTTGATATTATTTCTATTTCATTTATTTCTGCTCTGATCTTTATGATTTCTTTCCTTCTACTAACTTTGGGTTTTGTTTGTTCTTCTTTCTCTAGTTCCTTTAGGTGTAAGGTTAGATTGTTTATTTGAGACTTTTCTTGTTTCTTGAGGTAGGCTTGTATTGCTATAAACTTCCCTCTTAGAACTGCTTTTGCTGCATCCCATAGGTTTTGGATCGTCGTGTTTTCGTTGTCATTTGTCTCTAGGTTTTTTATTCCCCCTGCGGTATGCGGGCCTCTCACCGCTGTGGCGTCTCCCATCGTGGAGCACAGGCTCCGGACGCGCAGGCTCAGTGGCCATGGCTCACGGGCCCAGCCGCTCCGCGGCACGTGGGATCCTCCCGGACCAGGGCACGAACCTGTGTCCCCTGCATCGGCAGGCGGACTCTCAACCACTGCGCCACCAGGGAAGCCCTCTAGGTATTTTTTTATTTCCTTTTTGATTTCTTCAGTGATCTCTTGTTTATTTAGTAACGTACTATTTAGCCCCCATGTATTTGTGTTTTTTTACGTTTTTTTCCCTGTAATTGATTTCTAATCTCCTAGCGCTGTGGTCGGAAAAGATGCTCCATATGATATCAGTCTTCTTAAGTTTACTGAGGCTTGATTTGTGACCCAAGATGTGTCCTCTCCTGGAGAATGTTCCATGTGCACTAGAGGAGAAAGTGTAATCAGCTGTTTTTTTGGATGGAATGTCCTAGAAATACCAATTAAATCTATCTGCTCTGTTGTGTCATTTAAAGCTTGTGTTTCCTTATTAATTTTCTGTCTGGGTTATCTGTCCATTGCTGTAAGTGAAGTGTTAAAGTCCCCTATTATTATTGTGTTACTGTTGATTTCCTCTTTTATGGCTGTTAACATTTGCCTTTTGTGTTCAGGTGCTCCTATGTTGGGTGTATGTATATTTATAATTGTTACATCTTCTTCTTGGATTGATCCCTTGATCATTATATAGTGTCCTTCCTTGTCTCTTGTAACATTCTTTATTTTAATGTCTATTTTATCTGATACAAGTATTGCTACTCCTGCTTTCTTTTGATTTCCATTTGCATGGAATATCTTTTTCCATTTCCTCACTTTCAGTCTGTCTGTGTCCCTAGGTCTGAAGTGGGTCTCTTGTAGACAGAATATATATGGGTATTGTTTTTGTATCCATTCAGCAAGCCCGTGTCTTTTTGTTGGAACATTTAATCCATTCATGTTTAAGGTAATTATTGATATGTATTTTCCTATTACCATTTTCTTAATTGTTATTCGTTTGTTTTTGTAGGTCCTTTTCTTCTCTTCTGTTTCCCACTTAGAGAAGTGCCTTTTGCATTTGTTGTAGAGCTGGTGTGGTGGTGCTGAATTCTCTTAGCTTTTACTTGTCTGTAAAGCTTTTGATTTCTCCATCAAATCTAAATGAGATCCTTGCTAGGTAGAGTAATCTTGGTTGTAGGTTCTTCTCTTTCATCACTTTAAATATATCGTGCCACTCCCTTCTGGCTTGTAGAGTTTCTGCTGAGAAATCAGCTGTTAACCTAATGGGAGTTCCCTTGTATGTTATTTGTCATTTTTTCCTTGTTGCTTTCAATAATTTTTCTTTGTCTTTAATTTTTGTCAGTTTGATTACTATGTGTCTCGGTGTGTTTCTTCTTGGGTTTATCCTGGCTGGGACTCTCTGCGCTTCCTGTACTTGGGTGGCTGTTTCCTTTCCCATGTTAGGGAGTTTTCGACTCTAATCTCTTCACATATTTTCTCGGGTCCTATCTCTCTCTCTTTTCCTTCTGGGACCCCTGTAATGTGAATGTTGTTGCGTTTAATGTTGTCCCAAAGGTCTCAGGCTGTCTTCATTTCTTTTCATTCTTTTTTGTTTATTCTGTTCGTGGCAATGAATTCCACCATTCTGTCTTCCAGGTCACTTATCCATTCTTCTGCCTCAGTTATTCTGCTATTGATTCCTTTTAGTGTATTTTTCATTTCAATTATTGTATTGTTCATCTCTGCTGGTTTGTTCTTTAATTCTTCTAGGTCTTTGTTAAACATTTCTTGCATCTTCTCTGTCTTTGCTTCCATTCTTTTTCTGAGGTCCTGGTTCATCTTTACTATCATTATTCTGAATCTTTTTTTCTGGAAGGTTACGTATCTCCACTTCATTTAGTTGTTTTTCTGGGGTTTTATCTTGTTCCTTCATCTGGTACAAAGTCCTCTGCCTTTTCATTTTGTCTATCTTTCTGTGAATGGTTTTCCTTCCACAGTCTGCAGAATTGTAGGTCTTCTTGCCTCTGCTCTCTGCCCTCTGGTGGATGAGGTTATCTCACTTTTTTTTACATTTTTTTAAGGCACTCATTTACTGTAGCAATATGCTATTTTATGACATTTTTCCCTTAAATGTAATAAAACATGTGATTCATAACTGTCAATGAGTTTTCTTAATTAAAGCTTTGCTAAAGATTATGGTCATGAGTAAAATCGCCCGTCATACTGCAGTTTTTGTTTTCAGTATCCAAGCTCTTAAAATGAATTCCTCATCTATTAGGAATTGTTTCCTTATAGATTAAGATATTAGAATAATATTCAAAGAAGTTGTATAGTGGCTCACTAGTGATGTTTGAAAAATGGATATGTGAAGATCACACACTTGTTCATGTATGTTTATATATACTTGGAGCCACCAGTAGCTTATATTTCTTAGGTTTCATCTGCCTGAAAAAAATTTTTTTAATTAAAATTTCTTTACTTTTTAATTTTTAGGTTGGCTTTCTTTTTCAGTCTTAGGTTTTTTCTAATGATATGCTAGGAGGGCAGTTTCCTCCATTTTGGCTGGAACATGGGAAAATGAAAATATTGTTTTATTTATTTTTATTTTTTTATTTTTTTTGCAGTACGCGGGCCTCTCACTGTTGTGGCCTCTCCCGTTTCGGAGCATAGGCTCCAGATGCGCAGGCTCAGCGGCCATGGCTCACAGGCCCAGCCATTCCGCGGCATGTGGGATCTTCCTGGACCGGGGCACGAACCCATGTCCCCTGCATCGGCAGGCAGACAGACTCTCAACCACTGCGCCACCAGGGAAGCCCTTGTTTTCTTTTTTTAAAATAAGTTTATTTTATTTTTGGCTGCGTTGGGTGTTCATTGCTGTGCACGGGCTTTATCCAGTTGCAGCAAGTGGGGGCTACTCTTCGTTTCGGTGAGCAGGCTTCTTATTGTGGTAGCTTCTCTTGTTGTGGAGCATGGGCTCTTAGGCCTGTGGGCTTCAGTAGTTGTGGCTAGCAGGCTCTAGAGCCCAGGCTCAGTAGTTGCAGTGCATGGGCTTATTTGCTCTGCAGTCTGTGGGATATTCGCGGACTAGGGCTCGAACCCGTGTTCCCTGCACTGGCAAGTGGATTCTTAACTACTGCACTACCAGGGAAGTCCTGAGGTCATTTATGTACATACAGTTATCCATAAACCTACAATGAACATTTTTTATTTTTTTTGGTGGGGGGCAGTGCCGCTCAGCCTGCAGTATCTTAGCTCCCCAACCAGGGATCGCACCTGTGCCTACTGCAGTGGAAGCATGGAGTCTTAACCACTGGACCTCCAGGGAAGTCTCTGCAGTGAACATCTCATACTGACATCATTGTACCTTGTCTTGATTACCAGATAATATCTCAGAAATGGAATTGTTTTATTAAAAAGTATATACATTTTATTTTATTTTATTTATTTTTAAAAATTGTATTGGGTTATTTGATTTACAATGTGTGTTAGTTTCAGGTGTACAGCAGAGTGATTCAGTTATATATATACACATATATTCATTCTTTTTCAGATTATTTTCTCATATAGGTTATCACAGAAGATTGAGTAGAGTTCCCTGTACTATACAGTAGGTCCTTATTGGTTATCTGTCTTATAAGAAAGTATATATATTTTATTATTATTATTATTATTATTATTATTATTATTTTGGCCACGCGGCTTGCAGGATTTTAGTTTCCTGACCAGGTAATGAACCTGGGCCCTTGGCAGTGGGAACATGGAGGCCTAACCACTGGACCGCCAGGAAATTCCCCAAAAAGTATATACATTTTAAATGACAGATTACCTTTGAACGGTTCTACTACTTAATACTCATTCCAACAGCATGAGAGAAATGTCCATTTATATAGGTGGGTCAATGCTTGGCATTCTCTGTTTTGTCAGAATGATAGGTGAAAACTGTTCTGTTTTACTTTACATTTCTTAGTACAATTAAGTTAACATTTCATATTTGGCCACTGGTATTTCGTTTTTGAATCATCTCTTTATTTTTTACTCAGATTTATTTATTTTTTTAAAAAGCTCAGTGTCATTCTTTTAACAGAAAAAGAGTGGGTTGATGAGGTGGTCTAAGAGCAGCACAAAGGACTTCCTTATGTGGAACTTGGAATTAGACAAATGTGTTCACAGTTGGCATTGCACATCTGCATGTTCCTCTTCTCCTTCTGTTAGGGAGTCTGCCCTGTGAAGTTGACAGCATGAAGGAGCAGACCAGAATGCTTGCTTTTTGTGGACAGCTAGCTCCCAAAGAAAAGGGCGGAAAGGTGTTGGCTTTGCAAGTCATTTCTTTTCCTAAACTCATTAATCAGGAAATATACTGTTTCTGTGGGAGGAATTGGGACTTGGGAACAGGAATGTTCCAGGAAAGTCTTCCTTTTAAAAAAGTAAATTAGGGGTTTCCCTGGTGGCACAGTGGTTAAGAATACGCCTGTCAATGCAGGGGACACGGGTTCAATCTCTGGTCCAGGAAGATCCCACATGCCGTGGAGCAACTAAGCCTGTGCGCCACAGTTACTGAGCCTGCTCGCCTAGAGCCCGTGCTCCACAAGAGAAGCCACTGCAATGAGAAGCCCACGCACCACAACAAAGAGTAACGCCCTCTCACCACAACTAGAGGAAGCCTGCGTGCAGCAACGAAGACCCAATGCAGCCAAGAATAAATAAACAAACAAACAAACAAATAAATAAATTCATTTAAAAAAAAAAGAAATCACTTTCCTGTCCCAGCATATCCAACCACATTGGCCAGCATAATTTGTCAAATACCTTTTAATGAGAATAAATTACAGTATTGATTGTGTACTTAATGATACTCCATCGATAAAATGTCAGAATTATAGAGGGCACAGAGTTAAATGTGCACTTTTTTCCCATTGTATTTCCTGAGGAGGAGTTAAAGTTGAGAGAGTAAAATTTAAACAAAAATCCAAAATTTTTGAGTTCAAAAGAATTTATTGAAATCAAAATCTCTCTCCCTTTTGTTATTTTTTAAATTTGTTTAATATTTGTTTTTTAAAGATTTTTTCTTTATGTGGGCCATTTTTAAAGTCTTTATTGAATTTGTTACAATATTGCTTCAGTTTTATGTTTTGGTTTTTCGGCCAGGAGGCATGTGGAATCTTAGCTCCCTGACCAGGGATCGAACCCATGACCCCTGCATTGGAGGGCGGATTCTTAATCACTGGACCGCAAGGGAAGTCCCCTGATTTTAAAGCAATAGAAAGATTATTAACTCGTGCTCAAATATTTTTTGGTTTGTAAATAACATTTAATATTGAAGTTAAAAAGTTTTATTTTTATGTGGTCAGAATAACTTTTTAAATTTCTGACCTTAATTTTGTGATTATTAATGTCTAATTCATTTGTAATAAAACTCACTTGTGTGGCCTATCCCTAAATACTTTTCAGTACATCAGGTAGTTTGTATAAGGCTGTTTTGTAACCACCAGGCACTTAATTTACTTGACTTAGCAATGTTTTGGGACATGTTTTCTACTTTGTTGAGGGAAAGGTCTTTCAAATGTTCTACACTGTGTAACTTCCATACAATATACGTGGTATTTACAAAATATACCTCAGTCAAATTCTTATGTTCAAATATTGTTTTTGTTAAATTAGGTTTTTTCCTGCTTCCCTTTTTTCCCTATCTGTCCATATTTTTTTCTGTATCTCATTTTTGTTAGTGAAGTATTTATCCTTATGCACATTGACACATATGTATACACTTATATATGTGTCCCTAAAGTATAAAGAAGTATAAAGCAAATACCCATGTACTCACTATTCTGCTTTAGAAATAGAATTACTACAATATTCAAGATCCCTGTGTGCCCATCCCTGGTGATGTCTTCATCCTTCATCAACCTTCCTTTCATGAAATCTTATTTGAATGTTTCTGGGTTTTAACTCAAAGATTGCTTTATTTTAGTCTATGAATTGGTCATTGCCATGATTTATGGGATTCATGTTTTGCCGAATTACTGTGTTTTCTGTAGCTGCAGATCCCATGTTTATTCTGCTTTTTAATATTTAGGTCATGTTTAGCTAGATGATCATCATGGTAGATAATGAATCAAGATACAAGACACTGTAAAGCTTCATTACAATGAAGACTATATTTGTCAATCTTTGTGTTCTTATTCAAGAGGGACAAGTGATGATACCATGATAGTCTTGTACAAACTTTTACAGAGATCGCTTCTATTTTTTTATGGCTTGGATCTAGATGCAGCCTATTACAGTTGCCAAACTTTGTTTTCTGACAACAAATAGTTTGAAGTCTTCTGATTTATTTTCTGCATGCTCCTTAATGCATGTGAATGTATTTATATGTATATATAGTATATATAGAAAAATGTATTCCATTGGGAGTTGATTCACTAACTTTACTGTATTAAAACGTGTTATATTGCTAATTTTTCCGTGTTACATTCTGTTAGTGAACGGATTGGTCTATCAGTTCAGTGTAAATAAACTTAATATTTTCTACTTCTTGATTTGAACACTGAAGACCACTTTGAATCTACATTTGAAATGTAGTTGATTTCTTGTTAGGAATTTGAGTCTCAGAACTTTGGATTTTGTTGAAAATAATTATTCCACTGACTTAACTGAAATTGGTTTAATTGTTATTTTGTTAAATATTTTGCATGATGTGGTTGTAAAAACAATTCTATGTTTTTTTGTTTTGTTTTAGAGCCCAGTTCCCCCCAAATTATAAAAGCAGGAAAACTCAAGACAAAGAAATCCAACAAGGTATGTCATGACAAGAAATAGTTTTTAACTATTTTGAAAGGAACTCCTCTTAGATTATTGTGTATTTTTCTCTTCTAAGTCTATCATTGATAGTTAGTTTAAAGTTAATATACTAGAAAATTGTAGCCTTTATCCAAATCCCCATATGCCTCTGTTATCCTGTCTCTATCAGTTTAGTCAAGGTCATTATTCATGCCACATGTTGGATCATAAGACATTACTCTTGCTGTGTTCTGTTGTTTGGAGAAGGTTTTGCATTATTTTTGCAAATGTCTGCATATAATTGAGTGAGGGTGATTTTAAAAATTGCTTTCACTTTTAGAAAATATTTTTTCTACTTAAAATTTCTAAATTGCAGACATAACACTTCTTTTATTTACCTCTTAGCCTAGTGGTTTCAGCGATATGGTGAACTGGCCAACACCAAGTGAATTAGTGAACACTGAAGTGAGTATTGTTTTAAGACTTCTTTTTTTTTTTTAAAATAAAGGGAAGGTATTCTCATTTTAACATGCTGAATTTATTTTACTTCAAATTTAGAGAATTGCATTAATAAAATACCCATTTTTCAGATACCTTGATTTCATTCATCACATTGCCTTCATCTGGTTGTATTCTCAGGACCATACATTTGGAAAGGATGGGGTACCATGCTGTCAGCTTCACGTAATGCCTACAGTAGATTACTTTTTAATGTGTCTAAGTGAAGCCCATTTTGTGTTTCAGAATGTATTCTATATATGTTTTCTTTGAGTTACAGTCTTTTCAATGTGTGAAGTCCTAACTCTATATATACACATGCATATATATGCATATATATCATATCAAGAGATGTTCAGTAAATGGATTTTTAATTTGTCTATGAAAGAAGTTCTAAAAGATGTTCTGGGATATTCTATCAAAAGTCTTTTTAGAGAAGTAGCATATATGGTATTTGGTTACATGGTTTCATTTGACACTGTACATCTTGCTATTTGTAATTTGTGCAGAATTATTGGTGTGTAGTTTAAACAACATATAAAGCAGCTTAGTTGTTGTATAAATGACATAATAAACTGCACATATATAAAGTGTACAGTTTGATATACTTTGACCTATGAAACCTTTGCCACAAACAAGATAATGAACTTAATTTGTAATTCTTCCTGTCACATTCCACCCCCTCACCCCATCATCCCAGACAACCACTGATAAGCTTTCTGTCACTTAGTTAATTTGCATTTTCTACAGTTTTTTTTTTTATTGGAGTATAGTTGATTTACAATGCATTTTCTACAATTTTATGTAAGTGGAGTCATACAGGATGCATTCTTTTTTTTTTTCTGGCTTTCATTTAGCTTAATTATTTTGAGATTTATTTATGTTATACGTATTAGTAGTTCATTCTTTCTTATTTTCTGGGTAGTACTCCATTGTATGGATATAATGCTGTCCAGTCACCTATTGGTGGACATTTGTGTTGATTCCAGTTTTTGGCTATTAAGAATAAAGCTGCTATATCAGGACTTCCCTGGTGGCGCAGTGGTTAAAGAATCCGCCTGCCAATGCAGGGGACAAGGGTTCGAGCCCTGGTCCGGGAAGATCCCACATGCTGTGGAGCAACTAAGCCCGTGCGCCACAACAACTGAGCCTGTGCTCTAGAGCCCGCGTGCCACAACTACTGAAGCCCGCACGCCTAGAGCCCATGCTCCACAGCAAGAGAAGCCACTGCAATGAGAAACCTGCGCACCACAACAAAGAGTAGCCCCCGCTCGCCACAACTAGAGAAAGCCCGCGTGAAGCAACGAAGATACAACGCAGTCAAAAATAAATAAATTTATATCAAAAAATAAATAAATAAAGCTGCTATATAAACATTTGTGTACAAAAATTTGCATGGAATAATGCTTTTGTTTTTCTTGGGAGTAGAATGGTTGGATTTTATGGTAGCTATTTATTTAACTTTTAAAACTACCAAACTTTTTATTCCACCAGCAGTGTATGAGAATTCTAGTTATTCTGTAGCCTCACTAATACTCAGTGTGGTCAGCCTTTTAATTTTAGTCAGTCTAGTAGGTGTATAGTGGTATCACACTATAGTTCTTAATTTGCATTTTTCTAATGATGTCAAGCACATTTTCATGTACATGTCATCAGTATATCTTTTTGATGAAGTGTCTGTTCAACTCTAGCCCACATTTCAATTGTTTTCTTGTTACTGCATTATAGAGTTCATTATATATTTTAGATACAAGTCCTTTTATCAAATACTTAGCAAATATTTTCTTCCAGTTTTTCAAATGACTTTTAACAGTGTCTTTTGTAAAGTCGTTTTTTATTTTTGATAAAAGTTGTCATTCTTTTTGCGATATTTAGGTAAGGTGTTACCACAGATTTTTGGATATGTTGGTGAAAATGTTCATGAAAATTATTTCATTCAGAAAACCTTTTTGCAGTGTCAGAGTGTCATCAGCCTAGGAAATAAGAAGCCACAAAACAGAAAAGAAAGAGAAGACAAGGTTGAAAAGACAAGTAACAGTGAAAGCAAAGAAAGCCGGGAAACAAAATTAGATGGTCCTGGTGAAAATGTCAGTGAGGATGAGGCTCAGTCAAGTAATCAACGAAAGAAAGGTTAGTTTGTTTATATCTTCATTTTGATTTTTAAGTTTTTGAAGAGAGTTGTAGTAATGAAGAATTGTATTTAATCAGTTGATTCCCGGTAGTCACCAGTTAGTAGTTTGGATTTCTTCAGGATACCATCTACAATGGTAACTGATTTTGCTTTTGTAGCATTTCTGAACTATGAGACTTTCCTCTCTACGTTTGACTTGTATTTTATGTAAGAATGGATTTAAATTCCACCTATAGAGGTGGGTGTAGATATATTCTTGGAAAGTTGTATGATAACTATTGTTTTTTAAATCTGCATTGGAACGGCTCCCTTTTTTTCAGGAAATTTTGAGAAAATATTTTTCTGAGACAAAATTGAGAACAATCTTGGTCAACTCTTTTTCCTCATTGCATTCCCCCATTACGCTTTGAAGGAAAAAAATATTGTCTTTACATCCTTTTCCATATTCTTTTAGGAACTTCTCATGTGTCTAGGGACAGATTATGATTTAACTGGTAAAAGCATATTCTCATTCAGTGTTCTGAGTCTCAATAAAAGTGTCTTCAGGGGTTTTTAGGCAGAAAAGTTCTTTAAACTGTCCAAAGGTCAGTAGCTGAGGCAAAGTGAACTCTAGGGAGAGGGCAGGGGTTGCTATTGGAGAGGTAGGAAAGGTCCATGTTATTCAGGGCTTTGGTAACTTGGAATTGGCATTTTAAGTGCTGTGGGAAGCCATTGAAGCATTTTAATTCTTGGAGGTGATGGGGCATGGGAGGGGACATTTCATGATGAAGTAGTTGCCAGCCAACTTCTTTAATAATGGAACTAACAGCCTACCGTATACTGAGCACTTACTTGAATTTTTGTTTTTTGATGACTATTATCCTTAGCTGCAGGGTAATCATGAGGCTCACTCCATATAGTATGCCAAGGGTAATTGCTCAGAAGTGGTGGCAGTAGGACAACCATGTGGTTGTTACAAAAAATTTCCCCATTTCTTGAATGCTTAATCACTTACCTTTTTCATGCTCCTTTGATACATAAGTAGTCTTTTTGACTGTCTAGAAGTCATACCGGTAACAAGACCTATCCTGCTCTAAAATTTGTCTTCCTTGTTAGTTGCTTCAATTAAAACTGATTAGCCAACACTAAAATGCGGGTGTTTTAGTTAAAGTAATTTTATATAATCGGGTCATGTATTGACTCTCCTTAGAGCACACATGTTTATCTTTAAGTGCTTATTTATGCCCAAAGAATCTCATTGATAGAATTTACAGTATAGACTTTAAGGAGTTTTTAGATTCTTTATTATTCTCTTTTCCTTATCTGTCTGTAGTTTGCAGTATTAGTAGGAAATTAGTACACTAATATTCCCTTAATTACTTTGATAGTTTTTCCTTTGCCCATGAGTCTTTTTGTTTTAGTTGACATATATAGTGGGCAGAAGACTGAACATTTTGAAACCTTAACTATGGAATTCATGAATAGGTAACCTTCAGAATTTCACTATACTAAATATAACAATTAATTACACTATCATTTAGTCAACAAGAAGCTTTAAATTGCTTGTATCTCTTAAGAAGTTAGGAAAATGTGTAGTAGCTATACAAAGGTTTATCAAATGCAGTTAGACAGATTTTATACTTAATTTTTAAAAAGCTCTTTCATTAGTAGTGATGCTGGCTAAATTAATATTGGAGGCAGTGATTTGAAACTAAAAGTGTTTTGAATCACTGGTCAAACAGTTATCAGGTATACCCTGTTCTGAAGCCTAAGTATCAAGTATTAGATGGAAGTAGTGTGTACACTTAATATTTTTTATGGCTCATTTGTCAGAATTAAGCAGAAGAGTGTGCATTTCACTTAAAAGCAAAAGAATTCCAATGATACTCTATCACTGGCTTTTCACTTTAGTTTTAGAAACTTATTATTTGCCCAAACAAGTTTATTAAAGAGCTGAGGGAGCAGAAGAAAATCATTTTGGTACTCTACAACTAATACCTTTAAGGACAAATTAAGTCTTTCATTTATTTAATTAAAATTTAGAGTCCTGGGCTTCCCTGGTGGCACAGTGGTTGAGAGTCCGCCTGCTGATGCAGGGGACATGGGTTCGTGCCCCGGTCCGGGAGGATCCCACATGCCATGGAGCGGCTGGGCCCATGAGCCATGGCCACTGAGCCTGTGCATCCGGAGCCTGTGCTCTGCAATGGGAGAGGCCACAACAGTGAGAGGCCCGCATACCACAAAAAAAAAAAAAAAAAAAAATTTAGAGTTCTTTCACAATTGCAAAGCTTTAATGAAAATTGTGCCTTGTCATTAATGGTTTTATTTTGTTTTTTTCAAGCTAATAAGCACAAGTGGGTACCACTCCACTTAGATGATGTAAGATCAGACAGTCAAGAAAGACCAGGATCCCGGAATAGCTCAAGATGTCAACCTGAAGCAAATAAAACATCACATAATAGGAGAAATGACACACGAAGTAAGTAACATTCTAAGAGAAAAATGACTAATCTAGTCTTAATCTTACTATTTTAATAACCATGTTTAGTATAAACTATTTGAGAGTAAGTTGCAGACATTGTGCCCCTTTAACCCTAAATACCTTCAGTGTATGTACCATAAGATCAGTAATACACTGTGACTATCCACAGGCAGAATTTCTCAATAATGCCCTTTACAGTTTTTTTCTCCTCTTTTCCGGGATCTCATCTGTGATCACACATTGCTTTTAGTTGTCTCTGTTAGTCTGGAATAATTCTTCTGCTTTTGTCTTTCATGACGTTGTTTTTTTCTGAAGGCTATAGGACAGTAATGTGGTAGCTATACTTATACCTTTGGGTTTTCTCATGTTTCCTCATGATTGGATTTGGGTTATAAATTTTTGGCAGGAATACTGCAAAAGTTAAATGGTTTTCTTTGTAGTGTATAACTTGAAAATACATGTGGTATTGGTTTATCTTATTATTGGTGATATTAACTTTGAGCACTTGGTTAAGATGAGGTACTCCAGGTTTCTTTATTGTAAAGATACCCTTTTTCCCTTGGTAATTAACATGTAATTTGTGGAGAGAGACTTTGAGACTGTGGGAATACCCATTTTTTCATCAGACTTTTCATATGAGCTTCAGTTTCCATTGGTGATTTTTATTCTTGCCTGATTATTACCATGATGGTTGCAAATGCTGAATAGGTAATCTTCAGAATTTCACTATACTGGTATTTGTCTTACTGCCTCATTCTTTCTATATTTATTAGCTGGCATTCCACTGTAAAGAACAACTTCCTATTATCAGTGTGGACTAAAGGCTTCTTATGTTTTCAGTGGTTGAATTGTTATCATGATTGTTTAATCTGATGCTCAAATTGTCCCAGAGTTGGCTAGTGGGAGCCTCTTCTGGGTGGTTTCTGGATCCTTCTTTAAAAAAAGTCAACTTTACTGAGTTAATAAGTATATATATTAAAGTACACTGAAATTACTGTCAAGTCCCCTAACCACGAATCTACTTTCTATCAGATTTGATTTATCTTTTCAGAATTTCATATAAATTGAACTGTGAAATATAAATTATATCCTCTTGTGTTCTTTTGCTCAGCATAATGATTTTCACATTCATCAGTATTGTTCCATATATCAGTAGTTTCTACCTCTTTATTGCATAATAGTTTTCTATTGAATGGATATTCTCCTTTATCCATTCATGTTGGTGGATATTTGGCTTGTTACCAGTTTTTGCCTGTTATGAGTAATGCCGCCATGAACATTTGTGTACGAATCTTTGTGTGGGCATATGTCTTAGATTCTCGGGTAAACATCTAGGAGTGGATTGCTAGGTGGTATGGTAAACGTGTGTGTGTGTATATTTTTTTGCTGTGCCATGCAGCATGCGGGATCTTAGTTCCCCAACTAAGGATTGAACCCATGCCCCCCTGCAGTGAAAGCGTGGAGTTGTAACCACTGGACTGCCAAGGAAGTCCCCGGTAAATGTATATTTAACGTAATAAGAAATTGCCAAATGTTTCTTTTTTTTTAAATTTATTTATTTTATTTTTGGCTGTGTTGGGTCTTAGTTTCTGTGCGCAGGCTTTCTTTAGTTGCGGATATGGGGGCTACTCTTTGTTTTGGTCCACGGGCTTCTCATGGTGGTGGCTTCACTTTGTTGCAGAGCATGGGCTCTAGGCGTGCCAGCTTCAGTAGTTGTGGTATGTGGACTCAGTAGTTGTGGCTTGTCGGCTGTATAGCGCAGATTCAGTAGTTGTGGCTCATGGGCTTAGTTGCTCCGTGGCATGTGGGATCTTCCCAGACCAGGGCTCGAACCTGTGTCCCCTGAATTGGCAGATAGATTCTTAACCACTGTACCACCAGGGAAGTCCCACCAATGTTTCTTTCCTTTGCTATATGTTAGGTCATATGTCTTGTGGAATTTCCCATATTTTGGATTTGGCTAAATGCTTTATCGTGATACTCCTTAACATGTTCCTTTGTCTTTTCTAAGTGTAACTGGTAATAATAACTAGAGGTTTGGTGAGGATACAGATTATTTTTGTTTTTGTTTTGGTAGGAATATTTCATAGTGTGTTTGTGTCACAGCAGTAGGAATAAAATGTCTGGGTGTCTTACTTTCAGATTATGTTGCGGTTGAGTTGGTTCAGGTGTTGTTAGCCTTATCCATCCATCATAAAGTGTCCCATCAGGGACTTCCCTGGTGGCTCAGTGGTTAAGAATCCGCCTATCAATGCAGGGGACATGGGTTCAAGCCCTGGTCTGGGAAGATCCCACATGCCGTGGAGCAGCTAAGCCCGTGCACCACAACTACTGAGCCTGTGCTCTAGAGCCCGTGAGCCACAACTCCTGAGCCAACGTGCTGCAACTGAAGCCCGCGTGCCTAGAGCCCATGCTCCGCAACAAGAGAAGCCACGACAATGAGAAGCCCGCACACTGCAACGAAGAGTAGCCCCTGCTCACCACAACTAGAGAAAGCCCACGCACAGCAACAAAGACCCAACATAGCCAAAAATAAGTAAATAAAATTAATTAATTTAAAAAAAATCATTGCCCAGATACATTATTTCAGCAGGGTTTGTTCAAGTTTCAGAAAGAAGAGGACAGGAGGATATGAGGAAGCAGTTGGCTGAGCATTTGTGTTTTTTGTTTGTTTGGGTTTTTTTGGCCACCCCATGCAGCTTGTGGGATCTTAGTTCCCTGAGCAGGGATTGAACCCATGCCCTCGGCAGTGAAAGTGTTGAGTCCTAACCACTGGACCGCCAGGGAATTCCCTGAGCATTTGCTTTTATAGTTTTCTACTGAAATCTTTTAAGTCTGATAATTTTTAAGGCATATTGTACTGTGAAAGCATTGTACAGTGAGTCCCTGTCTAATCAACGTCCAGATTTAGTAACTCTGCTATCTTTAATTCATCCATCTGCTGAATCATTTGAAAGTACTTTGCAGATATCGTGACACTTCAGCACTGATGTCCCAAGAAAATGCAGCATCTAAGAAAATCAACGCTAATTCATTATATCATCTAAAATCTAGTCAATGGTTATATTTACTCAATTGTCCACAAAATATGACTTTAAAATTCTAAAACTTGCTAGTGGTATCTAGTGAGTAGAGACCAAGGATAATGCTAAACATCCTACAGTACCCAGGACAGCCTCCACACTAAAGAGTTATCTGGCTCAAAACGTCAGTTATGCCATGGCTGAAAACCCTGGTCTCTGGGGTATACATACCTTTACTTATTTGATTGTTTCCAATTGTTTTTCAAAATTGAAATGTACTTGTTTTTACTCCAGCATTATATAAAAGTTCTGTCTTGGTCAACATTTGCTATTGGGAATTCCCTGGTGGTCCAGTGGTTGGGACTCTGTTTCCACTGCAGGACTGCAGAGGGTACAGGTTTGATCTCGATCCTTGGTAGGGGAACTAGGATACCTCATGCTACAAAGCACAGCCAAAAAAGAAAAAACAAAACAGAAAGATAAAACCAAAAAATATTGATATTATGGGACCTTAAAATGTTTTTCAGACTGGGACAGATAAAAAAATACTCTTTCATTGTCTTAATTTGCATTTCTCAAGGCCACTGAGGCTGAGCACCGTTTTTTAAATTGTCTATTTGCATTTCCTTGCTTGCCCTGCCAGTCTTTTAATGACTTTTTCCTATTTGGTTGCAGGGTGTGTGTGTCTGTGTGTTTGTGTGTGTGTGTGTGTGTGTGTGTGTGTGAGACACAGAGAGAGAGAGAGAGAGAGGATGCATGAGGGCATAAGAGACATTTGTATGAGTTCTACATGTATTCTGGATATAATTGCTATATTGTTCTGCAGATATCTTCTCCCGGTTTTCATTTCCTTTTTTCTTTAAAAGAAATGTCTTTTACTTAAATAGAAACACCCTTTCCTTAAAAAATTCCTATTTGTGAAAATAAGTATTATTGTGAAAATAAGTTTTTCTTTTTAGGAGTTTTATATAGTACAAAACTCAGTTGTCTTGGAATTTGTTAAATTTTTAACAGTACAGTTTTAGCAAACGATCTCGTTATCTTTTTTTTAGTATGTTACTTTACTTATCAGAATATCTTCTTTATATGTCAATACATAAGATGTCTTTTATGCCAGAGACATTTTGACAAATTCCTATGGAATCTCTTAAGTTTGTATCTGTCTTTTTTTTTTTTTTTTTTTTTTTTTTTTTTTTTGTGGTACGCGGGCCTCTCACTGTTGTGGCCTCTCCCGTTGCGGAGCACAGGCTCCGGACGTGCAGGCTCAGTGGCCATGGCTCACGGGCCTAGCCGCTCCGCGGCATGAGGGATCTTCCCAGACCAGGGCACGAACCCGCGTCCCCTGCATCGGCAGGCAGACTCTCAACCACTGCACCACCAGGGAAGCCCAAGTTTATATCTTTCTGAAGAATGACTGGTTACTAATAACTAGTTACAAAGTGGGAAGGGGTGGTTACCACATTTTCATAAAGATAATCATGTTTTCATAGTTGCAAATTGGAATGTATAAAAATATTTTTATTTTAAAAAAGGTTGGAGGCGTGAAAGAGAAAAGAGAGATGATCAAGATGAAGTTTCCAATGTGAGAAGTGAGTGTGGTAATATCCGAGGTACTTTTAGAGGCCGAGGAAGAGGCCAAGGACGGGGAAGAGGACGAGGCAGAGGAAATCCTCCATGTGAGACTTGATTTTTTGTTTTGTTAAATTAGATAAACACTGAAAAAAGTGTGCAAGTTGTCTGTTTTTCCCACTATCCCACATACTGTTTTAACTGATTTTACATGTCTGATAATAAAGATGGTTTTGTATTTGTTTGTTACCCCTTGAGATACTTCACTTTGGATTTTTCTTTATAGTAACTATTTCTTTTTTTTTTTCAATCTGTGATCATTTTTCTTTTTCTTTATTACATCAAGTGAACTTTGATTATTCATATGGTTATCAAGAACATGGTGAAAGGACTGGTCAACCATTTCAAACAGAACTTAATACCAGTATGATGTATTACTATGATGATGGTACAGGCGTACAGGTGTATCCTGTGGAAGAAGCATTGCTTAAAGAGTATATTAAACGCCAAATGTAAGTCAATCAGACATAAAGAGATGGGGCAGGAAAATCCATTGCAATATCAAACTTTAACATCACTGATAATATAACACATTTTCTGAGCTGTTTATTAGTAAAATTAGAACATTTTAATAGTATTTTATATTTTGTTTCTAGGAAATGTTAGTAGAGCATGTATAAAGTATTTTTAAAAATTTATTTTTGGTTCATGTTATTATTTATATAAGACTCCTTTCTCTCTTGAGGTACTTCTCTGCTTAAAGGATATTAGTTAAAATGTCACGGCATAATATGAATGATTAAATATAAGAATATAAAACTACTTCATATATTTGAAATTGAACAAGTGAAATTTAGCTTATTTGCAAATAAATGTTTATATTAAAATTTGCAAATGAACATAAATGGCAAAAAATGGTGATATCATCTGACTTTTATAACAATTGGTTTCAGAATCGTAAGTTTGTTTTTTAACTTTTAAGTTCTCTTTCTTTGTGACACATATTCAAAGGAGACTACCTAATCTTTTTTAGTTTTAGACTTTTTATTTTAGTTCTTGTAATAGTTGCTTTCTGAATATTGAACTTGAAGTTTAGGAGAATATTAGTTTGTTGTATTATCTTTAAGCAAAAAATAACCCCTCTGCCTGTTAGTATTGTGCAGGATGTTTTGCATATTTATATAGTGTGTTTATATAGTGGTGAGAAAAGTGTTTCCAAGTGATGTGCCTAACTAATTTACTGAAATTTGAACCTTTTTTTATCCTTATAAAGGGAAGGAAAAAGGCTATTTTTGAAAAGGCATAAGCATTTTTATTTATTTATTTATTTAGTTTTTAGTTTTTTGGCTTTGTTGGGTCTTCATTGCTGCACCCAAGCTTTCTCTTGTTGTGGTGAGCGGGGGCTAATCTTTGTTGCGGTGCGCGGGCTTCTCATTGCGGTGGCTTCTCTTGTTGCGGAGCACAGGCTCTAGACGCGCGAGCTTCAGTAGTTGCGGCACGCGGGCTCAGTAGTTGTGGCTCGTGGGCTTTAGAGCACAGGCTTCAGTAGTTGTGGCGCACGGGCTTAGTTGCTCCGCAGCATGTAGGATCTTCCCTGACCAGGGCTCGAACCTGTGTCCCCTGCATTGGCAGGCAGATTCTTAACCACTGTAGCACCAGGGGAGCCCCATAAGCATTTTTAAAACATCCACCTTCATTTTAAAAATAAAATGGACCCTAATCCATTAATAGAAAATAATATCTTCATCAGCATCAGCCAGGCATCTTCCTGGGATGCCTTCATGGTGGATTTGATTGGCTTACAATATGAAGCAACTTGTTTATTTTATTCTTGCTTCTTTTGTTACAGTTGACAGAAACACTGAAGAAAAGGGCCTTTTTATGGGCAGAAAGTGCCTGGCATGTGGCTATCAACTTCAAAACACTATTCCTGTCTTCCTTTGTAACTCTTGCTGCCAGGTCCCTTCTGAGACCTGACAGTGGACATGCAACTCTATGTCAGGATAATCGGCCTCCAATGTGCTCATACAAGTGAGGGAGGAGCATAGCTACTTAGTGTTGACAGAATTTCTGATCATGCAGTGTAGAATCCAGAGCTTCTAAGGTAGGACATGATAATGTGCCCTAGGACACTGAACAAAGTATCAGACATGGCATTGGCATGACTCCTTTTTTTGTTATTATTTAGCAGCAGAGTTTTTGGCAGATACTAGAGCACCAGGTTTAGAATGGCTCTTCACTGTTAACTGTTCTCTGATTAGTGGACATCTGGATTTGAGGAGTCATGCTTTTGACTTTTTGTCTTTAAGGTTTCTCAAACATAGATAGGCTTATTCATTAGGGTTTCGATTTTCCTCTTTGAGAAGTTACTGAAAAACTTCTTGTACTTCAGGAATATTATGCTAAATATTTTGAAGTAGGAGGCTTAACTGTATTATGGATGGTTCTTAAAATCATTTTAACTGAAAATGTATGTTAATAATTTGACATTTTTGATGTTAGGACATTAAAAATGGAAGATCTTGATTATTTTTAACTGGGGCAGTCTCTTGGCATTCAGATTTAGACATAAGTATGTTTGCAGCCCATTAGAAGTTTTAAAAAGTGTATACTATAGGTAATAGTGATTTATGAATTTATTTAGATACTGTGTTTCTCACAGAGTACTAGATTAAAAAGACATCTTACTAATTATTCAGAGAAGTTTTTGTCTAAGAATACTTTTAACTTGTGTTTGAATCAGATGTCTTAATGTCTGAAAATTTTGAATTTATGCGTATGTATTATGTGCCTACTGCATTTTAGCCACTGTGAAAGGGCTTTTGAAGTGTAACAGAAAGCAGAACAGATGTATTATGTGCCCACCACATGCCAGGCACTGTGAAAAGGGCTTTTGAGGCATAACAAAAATCAAAATGTTAATTTCTTCAAGACTTCAATTATTTTCTTTAGCGTTTAAGAAGAGTAAATGATTTACTAGTGTTACTGCGATGTCAGTTGTATTTCACTGATCTAAGGGAGCTTTGCACTTTGATAGTTGGATAAATATCAGAGTATAAAGAAGTAACTTGGGTATTTACGTTTCTAAAATAAGACATTTTTCCCACCCAATGAAAGGTAGCTCAAAGCCAGTTTTCAGTTGTAGGTGATTATTTCTTCAAAGTTAGAATTTGACCTAAATAATTCAAGGGTATCTTGAGTTACCCAATCTTACTCCCAAATATATGAGCTGGTGTGCTTTCTTATCATTTGCCACCCTTCTTTGAAAACTTGCTCTGTGATTTGGAAACAGTATAGGATTTTTAAACTGTAAGCCATATCATTTGATGTCATGTATTTCTTTTGTATTATTCTTTTCTACATTTCCCCCTATTTATCCTCTTCTGTTTTTCTAGAATCTTGTTCTCGTTTTTTTTATATGCAGGCTGTAATTTAAACGTGTTTCTCAAATGCCATTATTATATGTATTCTTCATATTATCTTTATATCTTGGTGGAACTTGTAGTGGTTGGTGATACAGTTTGTTCATTTACACTTCTCTCTATACTCTCCTAGAGAGAAGATTAAGGTGTATAAGTTGCTTCTGTATTTTTTTTTGCCCATGTATATACCTCATGGTGTTGCAGATATTCTTTGTTTAACTGTATTCCGTTCACTTTTAACGTCTTTTATAGTTCTGCCTCTCGAAGGGGGGAGATAGTGAACCATTCAAATATAAACTTGTGTGCATCTGTGCCCACATATTCACTCAGTTTTTACTAAGCATTGTGCTGAATGCTAGGGTTCAGAAGTATTAAACAATGTCAGTACCCTGCCAATTTAGAAAACAAACTAATCTACTCTGTAAACTTGACAAAGAATACTTCCAACATACCATTATTTTCAGTGATGGGAAAAAGTTGGAAGGCAGTCTGTTGATGTGTTTAACTTTGTTATTTAGTGTTTAAATGAAGCAAGTTCAAGTAGCTTTGAAATGAAATTTTTCACTTAATTGACTCATTAAAAATTAATTATTGAAATGTTTTAAAGTATGGTTAATTGTTTATACCTGGGTAAAGCTGATCTAACAAAGAAGTACGTTTTTGGGAAGATAGTATTCTAAATTTCTTTCTACCTGTGTAAGAGAAATTACTAACAATAGGGTTTTGTTGTTATTATATTTACCCTATGTATGTTATGTTAAATGTATATAATGTTATTAATAAATCAAAATAGTTTTATAACAATTGATATTATAAGCCATAGACATTTTAATATTCTGTTGAATAAATTGATGAAATTTATATTTACTTCTTTATTTCTTTTTTCAGTGAATATTACTTCAGTATAGAAAACTTGGAACGGGACTTCTTTCTTAGGAGAAAGATGGATGAGCAAGGTTTCTTGCCTATTTCCCTGATTGCTGGCTTCCACCGTGTTCAGGCTCTCACTACAAACCTTAATCTCATTTTAGAGGTAATTTTTCATACACAAAACAGTCTGTACTTTAGTTATGCTGTGAACCTAAAACTGCTTTAAAAAATAAAGTCTAGGGCTTCCCTGGTGGCGCAGTGGTTGAGAATCTGCCTGCTAATGCAGGGGACACAGGTTCAAGCCCTGGTTTGGGAGGATCCCACATGCCATGGAGCAACTAGGCCCGTGAGCCACAACTACTGAGCCTGCGCGTCTGGAGCCTGTGCTCCGCAACAAGAGAGGCTGTGACAGTGAGAGGCCCGCGCACCGCGATGAAGAGTGGCCCCCGCTTGCCACAACTAGAGAAAGCCCTCGCACAGAAACTCAGACCCAACACAGCAAAAATAAATAAATTAATTAATAAACTCCTACCCCCAACATCTAAAAAAAAAAAAAAGAGTTAAATAAATAAATAAATAAATAAAAATAAAGTCTATTAAACAATTTTAAGGAAAAAGCAAAAGCAATCTGTAGTTACCTAAGGCTTAGACTGTATCTCAAGGCTTTTTTGCCATTTTATAAAACCCAAATAAATGTCTGACCCCTTAAAGGATTACTTAATGATGTTTTCACCTATTTTTAACCTGATCCTTCTTAGATGGGTTGAACCCCAACACAAACTTGAACACTCAAGGGTGTTCTTGGTCCTTTTAGTCTTCAGGTTGCTGTAAAATAGCATGTATTAAATTATTAAATTAAAATTTAAATTAAATTAAATTTAAATTTTGAGAATATTTCCTGTATAAAGAGGGCTAATTTAAAATAGTCTTTCTAGTTGTGTTCTTTTTTTTTGTTTTTAATAAATTTATTTTATTTATTTATTTTTGGCTGCACTGGGTCTTTGTTGCTGTGCGCGGGCTTTCTCTAGTTGTGGCGAGCGGGGGCTACTCTTCGTTGCGGTACGTGGGCTTCCCATTGTAGTGGCTTCTCTTGTTGTGGAGCACGGGCTCTAGGCATGTGGGCTTCAGTAGTTGTAGCACACGGGCTCAGTAGTTGTGGCTCACAGGCTCTGGAGCACAGGCTGAGTAGTTGTGGTGCACGGGCTTAGTTGCTCCGCGGCACGTGGAATCTTCCCGGACCAGGGCTTGAACTTGTGTCCCCTGCATTGGCAGGTGGATTCTTAACCACTGTGCCACCAGGGAAGCCCGGGAAAGGATATTTAAAAAAAAAAACAAAAAACTTTTGCATTACCATTATGGTTAGCATTATTAATACATAATGACTGATTTTTTTTTGTAGAGTTTATTTATATAGGCTGCGTTGGGTCTTCGCTGCTGTGCACGGGCTTCCTCTAGTTGCGGTGAGCAGGAGCTACTCTTCGTTGTGGTGTGTGGGCTTCTCATTGCAGTGGCTTCTCTAGTTGTGGAGAATGGGCTCTAGGTACAGGGGCTTTGGTAGCTGTGACACACAAACTCTAGAGCGCAGACTTAGTAATTGTGGTGCACAGGCTTAGTTGCTCCGCGGCACGCGGGCTCTTCCCAGACCAGGGCTCGAACCCATGTCCCCTGCTCTGGCAGGTGGACTCTTAACCACTGTGCCACCAGCGAAGTCCCCACAGTGACTGATTTACAGTAAGAACTACTACTACTGTGAAACACAGAAACACATAAGCATAGTGCTTTAGAATAGCATAGGTCTGAATTCACTTAACATTCATTATGTACCTACCACTTATTACAGTGGGAAAGATGTCTTTTTTTCCCTTAAGAAGGTAAGGCTTCATTAGGCTTTGCAGTATAAACATACTGATTTAGAGCATGGACTTTAGAACCTGCATACATATCCTCCTAGGTCTGTGACTTCAGGCAGTGTCCTGAGACTTCTGTAAAGTGGAAATTGTTACAATACATACTTCATAGGGTTGTTATGAGTATGAAATGTGTAATGGCAGTGTCTGGCGTACACAGTAAACTCTAAATAAGAATTTGCTGTTACTGTTAGTCTTCAAGGATACCCTTCTGTTGATTACTCCTTTTATCTTCATTTCATTTCTACCAGCTTTTTCCTATATGTATTTGAATATGCTTATGTCTTAACTGTCTTGAAAAAACTATCAAAAGAAGCAAAATATATTTTAGCTAACACCCGTATCTGCTCTGGTCGAGTGTGTCTGCACAGCTAAACTTACTGAATCTGTTTCCTCCTCTCCCATTTGTTTTTCACCTTACTGCACTCTTTTTCTTTCTTTCTGTTTTTTTTTTACTTTGATACATATGTATATTGTAATATGATGGCTATTGCAGCGTTATCACTTAACATAGTTATAGTACAATATAATAGAAATAATAGAAAATAATAGGAAAAAAACCCTCAGACACCCAGAAATGTTGACTGTATACTGTAGCTCATTGTTTAGTAGTTCAATATAACCAAGATTTGGTTTTAGTAAAAATATGTCTAACTCTGTCTAGATCTTTTCCTTAATTTGTGTATGCTGTGAGCCTTTTAAGTTTTTGTATGAGTCTTTTAAGGCCTGAGTCACAACTTTCCCCCTTTCTGTTTTCTTTATTTTCTTCTTGAGTTTTTTTTGTTTCTTTCTTTTCAGTAGGGAATTAATTCCCTGTGATTCAAGATTCAAAGGGTATATAGTGAAAAATTTCCTTCTCATCTTTCACCAACAGTGAACTAGTTAAACCCTCCTTGGTATGGCAAGTAGTGTTACTTCTTTTTTGTGTATTCTTCCTGAGATAGTTCATGTTTTACTACATATACTGTTATACCCCTTCCTTTTATAAAAACAGCATATATTGGAAGATCATTCAATAGCTATATATAAAGAACTTTGAATTTTTTCCTGAAAATTTTTCTTTAAATTGAGACATAACTTATACATTGTATATTAGAAGTTATAAGATTAAGAATGACTTTCCCCTATGTACATACTTGTGTTACTGCTACATGGATTAAGATAGAACATTTTCAACATCCCAGGGAGCTCCCTTGTACTCCGGCCTAGTCTGAATCACTGTTCTCTTCAAAGTAGTTGCTTTTCAGAGAGGTCCTTCATCTTGTTTTTTAAACATTACATAATCAAAGTTATTTGAAATCTTTTATATCTGACTTTTGCTTGTTATTTCTGTAAGGCTTATCCATGTTGTTGTTGTGTGTGGCAGTTGTTTATTTTTCATTTTGCAGTAGTATTCAATTGTATGAATATAACTCTTTTCAGGTTCCTCTTAATAGACATTTGGGTTATTTACAGCTTGAATATGTGACTGTTGTGAACATTATTATTGTACATATTTTTGGATGGACATATACACTTATTTTTCTGTGAAATTGATGGGTAACAGGTTATGTGCGTGTGTGTGTGTATACAAACATATGTATATATATATATATATATATATATATATATATATATATATATATATATATATATATATACGAGCTTAGCTTTTGTAAATACTGCTAAACATTTTTACAAGATATTGAACCAATTAAAACTACTGCTGTTCAGAGTTTGACTTGCTTCACATACCGGCGAACACTGTTGGTGGTCTTTTTCCAAAACATTTTGAAAAACTTAAGCCCATAGCAAAGTTTTAAGGTAATTTTTCTTTTTCTTTTTCTTTTTAAAATTCAGGTGTAAATAACATGATGTAAAATGCAGGGCTATTAGGTGTTCAGTTCGAGTTTTGAAAATTGTATAAGCCTGCTCCAAACAAGATATAGTTAATTACTCTAAAAACTTCCTTAGTGGCCCTTTGCAGTCAGTCCCCCATCCCCTCACCCTTTGCCCCACCAAACCAAAGCACTTTTCTGATTCTGTTACCAGAGATTTATTTTGTCTTTTCTTTACATTTGTGTAAATAGAGTTCTTCTGTCTCCTGGCTCTTTCATTTGTAGTTTTTGAAATAAATCCATGTTGTTGCAAGATCTGGATGCTGGGTATACTGCTTTGCTACTGGGGTGTCATTGCTTCTAGAACATTCAGTGGACAAAACTAGGAAAATACATTAAAAAATTACACATATCAGCAACTCAAACCCTTTACTGTAAGATTCTTCCTTATTTCCTTCATTCCATATTTCAGACTCTCTTCTTTTTCAGTGAGTATCCTGATTCCCATCAAAAGAGTTTGTCTCTAAATAATTTTAATACTAATTTTAAAGTAATGTCCAGTTACAGAAAATATACTTACTTGAGAAGTAAGTACGATACTAATATTAAGGGCATACAAATGTAAGATACTTAAAGTAGTACATATAATGTGTTCTCCAACTAAAATATAGCGAGTTTTAATCCTTATAAGTTAACAGTTTGTATGTTGAGTTTTTGGTTTTTTTTTTGCGGTACGCGGGCCTCTCACTGTTGTGGCCTCTCCCGTTGCGGAGCACAGGCTCCGGACGCGCAGGTTCAGCGGCCATGGCTCACGGGCCCAGCCGCTCCGCGGCATGTGGTATCTTCCCAGACCGGGGCACGAACCCGTGTTCCCTGCATCGGCAGGCGGACTCTCAACCACTGCGCCACCAGGGAAGCCCTGTTGAGTTTTTATATTTGTATTTTTCCTAGTTTCTGAAGGTGTGAGTGTCCTTGAATTTCAGGGAAGATTCAGATCAGTAAGGCTGTAATTTTTATTTGGAAGAAATTTTGTTCTAGTTTTATTTTATCCTTAAATTACAGCAAGCTATTTTTTGAGAGCCACCATATCCTAGTGGCTGAGGGTTTTCATGTTGGACAGATAATAAATGGTTTGAGTCCTGGTATTGCCTCATACTAAGTCCATAACCTTTACCAAGTTACTTTATTTCTTTGAGCCTCAATTTCCTCATCTGTGAAACCTACTTTACACTTACAAGGTATTATGAGGAATCTCTGCATGTGTGTGTTTATTATTCAGTAATGGTGGTATTTATTACAATAATTAAATATAATGCCTAAATTTTATTTGGTGATATTATATTAAGGGAAAACTAAAGGAAATAGGAGTGCAAAAAATTGTCAATAAAAAATTATTGTAGTTTGCTTCAAGTTGATGCAATACTCCTTACTTGAAAATTTGGTTTTCACAATTAGAATAATTTGCTACATGTTAAATCAGGATATTTGTTACTTTACAGGGGAAAATTATTTTAAAATCTGTTCTGTTCATGGATATTCTGAGAAATATATTACATTAACTGTAATACCCTATGCTGATTTCAGACTTAAAAAATGTTTAGGTTATTAGAAGTATAGGAGGTACAATTAAATTTTTTGAATGAATGTTCTTTAGTAACTCAAAATTCCTATTTATAGGCACTGAAAGATAGCACAGAAGTGGAAATTGTGGACGAGAAAATGAGAAAAAAGATAGAACCAGAAAAATGGCCAATTCCGGGCCCTTCTCCACATAGTGTGCCACAAACAGACTTCTCTCAACTGATTGATTGCCCAGAGTTTGTACCAGGCCAAGCCTTTGGTTCACATACAGGTAACAGCTTTTCTTCTAGAGCAAACAGCATAACAGTGGGCTATTTAGTCCAATTTACCTATCCTTTTTAAAGTTTATATAGATTCAATAGAAAATTAAAGATAACCCAGTGACTTATGATGCTTTAAATTCTATTCATATTGCTTCCCGTAGAAAGTTATAAATTAAATAGAGATTTAAGAATTATGGGAGGAGCTCTGCTCTATTTATTCTTAACTTATTTGTCTACTTTGTCACATGTGGAGTTTCTACCTATCTTCTTAATTTTACTAAATGATTATAGATGTATTCTGCCAGTTTTCCCCTTGTAAGATTGGAATAGTCTAAAAGTCTTATACTCAAGAGTGGGGGTAGCCTTCCTTTAATTTTTTTCTTATGTGCTTCAACTTTGTCTTGAAATGACAAGATGACCTATATTCTAAATCAGAATTGGGGATCTCTTATGAAGTTATTGTAATTATATATTAAAGAATTGGTGGTATTTAGAATTTCCAAAAATTGCTTTAATGTTAAGAATTTTTTCCTGGATCATTTTTAAGAGATTCCCTCTTGGGAAAAAATATGTGTGCTTAAACTTTTTTCAGTCAGGGTGATGATCTACTGATGCTCTTGGATGTCATTTGATCGGAATATGCAGAGGAATAGGTGACTCACTGAAATATCATTATAAACATTGGAACAAATCGTCTGCAGAAATGAAAGCGACCAGACTTCTGTGCAAGAATGTCTACTCCCACTTCTGTGGAGGAGGTTGGGCCAACACTACAATGGAGATAAACACCTTTGTGATGATGATGAAAGACAGACCAGAGGACTGCTGTTGTTTTTATAGGAGCTGCCCATTTGTTTGTAATTAGCCTGGGCTGCATGTGCTACTTTTTTTCACGGTGGGAAAGTTAATTATCATTCTGGAAATATTGCAAGATTCTGTCTTTTCCTTCCATACTTATGTACTTGTGTCCAGATCAATGAAGCAGAAATAGAGAGGCTTGAGTGGAATTTCTCAGATTGTTAGGTCCTTTGCTATTTGATTTGCTCTTTACAGTATAGTGTACATTGTATAATTCACATGTTGTCATAGTGTTTCGCATGGACTATAAGATTTATTAATGTGGACACTAAGGGATAAGAAACTTAAGAAACGAACGAGAGTATTTTTTTTTTTTTTTTTTACTCTTCAGAATGTATTTTTGATATACCAGTGTAGAGACCTCACATCAATAAAGCACATGGACAGTCTCACAGATATTTTTATTTAGTGTTTCTTTGATTGTCAGCCCTCTGTGCCTCTACACCTAGCAAGCAACTTGGGCAGGTGTTTTAAAAGTTGAAGAACTTCAAATGACATTTTTTAGTTTTTTTTAAAAAAAGAATACAATGTCTGATGGTAAGTTAGATTAAGTTAATGTGTAAACTTGGGGTCCAAGATGACATTTTTAACCGTCTTATGAACAGGCATTAGGTCAGTTGTTAAATAGAAAATACTTTTTCCACAGGGTAGCTAAGATAGGTCAGTCAAGTTGGTGATGCCTGTCCATTAACCATTTATGCATTATTAATAAAATTACAAGAATAAAATCACAATGTTTGTACATTTTTGTGTTTTTTTTTAAATATATACTCATTTACATGCACATACATATTGCCTGAACGAACTTTTTGGCCAAACCAATATAAGCACATGTATTGTGAATATTGTGAAACATACAACTTCATGGTAGAAACATTATTCAAGCTTAAAGAACAATTAGAGACGATTATATCATAAACTTAAGTAGGTATTTAAAAATTCAATTTCTATGTTAAAAATAGTAGATACTAGTTTATCTACCTTGTGCTAGATACTGTTCTAGTCGTGTATACATGAACTATACATACTAATTTAGTTAATTCTCCCAGTTACTAGTGGTGGTTCCTAGTCTACTTTTAAAGCTTTATTTACTGCATGAATAGAGATGATTCATAGTCTTAGGAATAGGGTTCTCTAGAGTTAATGTTTTTTTTCATTCCTATAACTTCAATATTAATACTGACAGCCCAAACCTTTTCACTCGTACTAATTTTTTGGATCAATTGATGACATGTACCATTAAGTTGTAGAGCAGCAGTGTCCAATAGAAATATTACGTTTGCCACACATGTAATCCTAATAATTTTTAATAGCGTTAAAAGCTGTAAAACAAATGAAATTAATTTTTATATACCCAAATATTATGAAATTAATTTAAAAATTATGGACCAATGTTATTTTTGTACCAAGTGTTTGAAATCTGCTGTGTATTTTACACTTATCCTGAGCACATTTCAGCACTAGCCACATTTCAAGTGCTTTGTAGCTCCACAAGGCTAGTGGCTATTGTATTGAACAGTGAAGTTTTAGAGCGTTTTCTGTTATGAATCATTATACTTCTTTTTAAAGCAATATAGTAATCTGGTGGTTGAAGCCTGGATCTGTGTGTCCATGGAGAAGAAAATAAATCCATCTGATTCTCATATGTAGTAGATGAAAGTAAAATCTTGGAGTACTCTCTCAAACTGACTCCTGGAATGTGCCTTTGCATTTTCATTTAGTAAGTTAGAAGGATTGTTGGTGTTCATTTATTTCAACTTTCTCTCTGTAGTATTCAACTTTGCAATATTTTCAGGGAATTGGCTTTGAGGAGTAAATAATGTTTAGAAGTTTACAGTATAAATTTGCTTTTAAAATACTTTTTGTCCAAAGCAAGTTCATATTGCATTATAACTTAAATATTCTTCGACTTCTGAAAAAAATTTATAAAGGAATTGATTTGTATTTTATAGAGCATATAATTACTTTGATTAAAAGTGTGGAGAAAGACATTTTTAATTCCAGCAGAGTTGTAGAATGTTTTGTTATTACCAGGGCATTGCACTTTAATGACGTGACATTCTAGTTTTCACAGTATTCACTGCAAGCCAAGGGCCAAACTGCATTTAGGTAAACCTTGTTAGGCAAAGGAGATGAGAAAAGTATGAGTATTGGCCGCCTTAGTATAGATCCTAGCAGAACAATGAAGGATTGATTTTGCCTTGAATAAAATATGAATTTTATTTGCTTAGTAGCATTTAAGATTCCCTAATTTCATTACAATTAATGAATCTAAGGTTTCACAGAGAATTGACTCCCAAATAGATGTATTGTCATAATTAGTAAGTGACTTGCATTGATATTCTTGAGAAGTTTGAATGAATGTGTCTGCATAAGGGTTGATAACATTCCTGTTATTATTCATTGGCTTCACTCGAATACATCTTACAAAGCCCTTTGGGTTTGAAAATCATTGAAAGATTATAATTGAGATTGATTTATCATGTTTTTGTGAAGAAAGAAAATGCCCAAGTAAAGAAAAAATATGTGTTATAAGTAAGAAAACCATTATTTTAACTATAGAACTAACTTAAAATTTTAGAGTCTGCCCCAAATTCTCCAAGAATTGGAGGTCCACTGAGCCCAAAGAAAAACACTGAAACAAGTAATCTTCAAGCAATGTCTAGAGGTTTGTCTGCCAGTTTGCCCGACTTGGACTCAGAACCTTGGATAGAAGTAAGAAAGAGACATCATCCATCCCCAGTGAAATTGAAGGTAAGTTGTTATGACCCAAGTGAAGTGTGATATATTTTTTTTAGAAAAATTTTTTAAATTTTTATTTATTTATTTTTGGCTGTGTTGGGTCTTCGTTACTGTGCGTGGGCTTTCTCTAGTAGTCAAGTGGGGGCTACTCTTCGTTGCGGTGCATGGGCTTCTCAATGTGGTGGCTTCTCTTGTTGCGGAGCCCGGGCTCTAGGCGCATGGGCTCAGTAGTTGTGGCTCGCAGGCTCTAGAGCACAGGCTCAGTCGTTGTGGTGCATGGGCTTAGTTGCTCTGCAGCATGGGGGATCTTCCCAGACCAGGGCTCAAACCGGTGTCCCCTGCATTGGCAGGCGGACTCTTAACCACTGCACCAGCAGGGAAGTCTGAAGTGTGATATATTGTGAGTGGAATGTAAGGCCACTGTTTTTGAGGTACATACATAAATTTGGAAAAGTTTTAAGAAAAATGGTAAAACTTGGAACCATTGCCCTTCAGTAAAGCTTATGGGTTACTAAGTAGTTGAAAATGAATAATATTGTATCATTTTTAAAATTTTATCTTATTTCTGAATATGATTTAAGAATATTTCACTTTAAGTCTTCCCTGGTGGCGCAGTGGTTGAGAGTCTGCCTGCCGATGCAGAGGACGTGGGTTCGTGCCCCGGTCTGGGAAGATCCCACATGCCGCGGAGCGGCTGGGCCCCTGAGCCATGGCCGCTGAGCCTGCGCGTCCGGAGCCTGTGCTCTGCAATGGGACAGGCCACGACAGTGAGAGGCCCACGTACCGAAAAAAAAAAAATTTCACTTTAACCTTTTTTACTTGAAATTAGTTTATATTTGAATAATATTTCAGTTTTGTTAAAGCTGACAAAACTTCTAAATTTTGAATTTATAACTGCCATATTATTTGTAACCTTGTTAATTATTTAAAAAATTCTTTTACATGTAATTACTTGTAAACGATACATGTCTGGTTTATATATGTTTTGGTGATTGTACAGTAGGAAAGGAAAAGAGAATAAATTTCTTGGGGGCACACAAGGGAGTGAGATGATCGTGGTTAGGGAACAATAGGAGAGTTTCTTGTTGTAGAACTGCTGTATTTTTCGCTGGTGGTTGGATACGTGAACTTCAAATGTGATAAAAATTGCTCTGATCTAAACCACAAACACAGAGTACAAGTAAAATGGAAATCCTAGTAAGACTGATGGGTAACATCAGTGTTTATCTTGTGATAGTCTACTATAGTTTTACAGTATGTTAACTTTGGAGGAAACTGAGTAAAAAGTACACGAGATTTCTATTTCTTTTTTTTTTTTTTTTTAGCCATGCTGCGCAGCATGTGGGATCTTAGTTCCCCGACCAGGGATTGAACCAGTGCCCCCTGCATTGGGAGCGTAGAATCTTAACCACTGGACCACCAGGGAAGTCCTCGAGATTTTTATTTCTTATAACTGTATGTGAATGTACAACTATCTCAAAGTAAAAAAGTTTACTAAAAATAAACTTGGAAATAGTCAAATAATTTCAATATTCAAAGTAAGCTCTAAAAGGAATAGGTCACTAAAAATAATTGGGACCAGATGTGGGAAGAATGAAGAAGGCCATCATATTACAGATTATTATGAGTAGAGCTCTTTATTCCTAAGATGAAAGCATGAAGAAAGGAAGCATGAAGGATTTAAGCACGGTTCTTCATTGGAGGAATTGAGAGGGTGTTGATATTTTACCTCAGCATAGGATGTTTGGCAATGTCTTGAGACAATTTGTTTTTTTAATAAATAGATAAATTTATTTATTTTTTCATTTGTTTGTTTATTTATTCATTTATTTATGGCTGTGTTGGGTCTTCATTGCTGTGCGCGGGCTTTTTCTAGGTGCGGCAGGCGGGGACTACTCTTCATTGTGGTGCGCGGGCTTCTTTCTCATTGCTGTGGCCTCTCTTGTTGCAATTATTTAATAAATTTCTTAAAGCACTGTCTCTTTTTTAATTAATTAATTAATTAATTAATTTTTGGCTGTGTTGGGTCTTTGTTGCTGTGTGCAGGCTTTCTCTAGTTGTGGCGAGTGGGGGCCACTCTTCGTTGCGCTGCGTGGGCGTCTCATTGTCATGGCTTCTCTTGTTGCAGAGCACAGGCTCCAGGCACGCAGGCTTCAGTAGTTGTGGCACGTGGGCTCAGTAGTTGTGGCTCACGGGCTCTAGAGCTCAGGCTCAGTAGTTGTGGCGCACGGGCTTAGTTGCTCCGCGGCACGTGGGATCTTCCCAGACCAGTGCTCGAACCCTGCATTAGCAGGAGGATTCTTAATCACTGCACCACCGGGGAAGCCCCTGGAGACAATATTTGGTTGTTAAAACTGAGAGAGTTCTACTGCATCCTGTGAATGAAGGCCAGGGATGCTGCTAAACATCCTACAGTGCACAGGACAGCCAGCCACCACACACACGCCCTAAGGAACTATCAAGCCCAACATGTCAGTAATGCTGAGTTTGAAACCCTGATTAAAGATAACTTTTTAATTTTTTATTTACCATTAAAAAAATTGAAGTACAGTTTATTTACAATGTTGTGTTAGCTTCAAGTGGTACAGCACAATGGTTCAGTTATACATATGTGTATATCTGTATATACCTATTCTTTTGCAGATTTTTTCCATGATAGGCTATTACAAGATATTGAATATAATTCCCTGTGCTGTACAGTAGGTCCTTTTTGTTTATCTATTTTATACATAGTAGTATGTGTATGTTAATTCCACACTCCTGATTTATCCCCCACCCCACCCCCCACTATCCTGTAATAACCATAAGTTTTTTTTTTTTTTTTTTTTTTTGCGGTATGCGGGCCTCTCACTGTTGTGGCCTCCCCCGTTGCGGAGCACAGGCTCCGGACGCGCAGGCTCCGGACGCGCAGGCTCAGCGGCCATGGCTCACGGGCCCAGCCGCTCCGCGGCATATGGGATCCTCCCAGACCGGGGCACGAACCCGTATCCCCTGCATCGGCAGGCGGACTCTCAACCACTTGCGCCACCAGGGAGGCCCTAACCATAAGTTTTCTATGTCTGTGAGTCTATTTCTGTTTTGTAAATAAAGATAAGTTTTTACTTAGCAATGGTAGTTAAACACATCATACTAAAATGTTAACAAGAGGTTTTCTTCCTTGGGGCATTTTAAAAACCTAGAGCAGCTTCTCAAAATAAGATTTTCTAAAGATCCTGATTAATTTGTATATTTGTCATGGCAAACCTGGATAACAAGGGAGGATCATATCCTGGGCTCATTGACAGAAACTTGTACCATATTTCACTTATACCAAGGTCTATGTTTTTTCCTTCATGTTAAAAAAAAAAAAACCTCCACATTTAAGCATTTCTTTTAAAATAATATCTTAAAATTGATAACATCTTTGATTTGATGAAAACAGTTTTTGCAAGGGTTAGTTGGATTTTACTGTATAGGGCCAGCAAATTGGTGATGGAGTGTGGTTTTCAAAACAGAAAGAGAATTGTATAATATCTAGGACCTTTCAGTTTCATGGCCAAAGAATATTGGTACCATTAGTAAGACCTGAAATGTATTCCAATACTACAGAGTGGGGGCTTGGCCTGGAGGAAAGATGACTGTAGGTTCATCAGAGATACCTGCTGAGGTAGGTTAGTTATTGACAACATAACTTTTATGTATGTATGTATGTATGTATGTATGTATGTATGTATGTATGTATGTATATGTATGTTATTTCAGAGACACCTGCTGAGGTAGGTTAGTTATTGACAACATACTTTCATTTATTTAAGTATGTATGTATGTACGTATGTATGTATCTATCTACCTACCTACCTACCTATCTATCTGTGCTGGGTCTTAGTTGCAGTAAGTGGGATCTTCACTCTTAGTCGCATTATGCGGGATCTTTAGTTGCAGCATGCCGGATCTAGTTCCCTGACCAGGGATCGAACCCGGGCCCACTACACTGGGAGCATGGAGTCTTAGCCACCGGACCACCAGGGAAGTCCTGTCAACATACTTTTTTGAAAATGATCTTTTTAAAATAGATGTTCTAGAGTGGGTATAGAAATCTTGGTCAGATTTCATTTTCCCCTAGAAATCTTTCTTTTTTAATTAATTCTTATTGGAGTATAGTTGCTTTACAATGTTGTACTAGCTTCTACTGCACAGCAAAATGAATCAGCCCTACATACACATACATCCCCTCCATTTAGGACAGTACAGTGCATTAAGTAGAGTTCCCCATGCTATACAGTATGTTCCCATCAGTTGTCTATTTTATACATAGTATCAGTAGTGTATATGTGTCAATCCCAATCTCCCAATTCCTCCCACCCCATCCCTTTCCCCCTTAGTATCCTTACATTTGTTCTCTAAGTCTGTGTGTCTATTTTTGCTTGGCAATTAAGGTCATCTATACCATTTTTCTAGATTCCACATACATGCATTAATAATACGATATATGTTTTTCTCTTTCTGACTTCACTCTGTGTGACACTATCTAGGTCCATCCACATCTCTACAGATGACCCAATTTTGTTCCTTTTTATGGCTGAGTGATATTCCATTGTATACACGTACCACATTTTTTTTTAATTTTTGAATTTTATTTTATATTTTTATACAGAAGGTTCTTATTAGTTATCCATTTTATACATATTAGTGTATATATGTCAATCCCAATCTCCCAATTCATCACACCACCACCACCCCCTGCCACGTTTCCCCCTTGCTGTCCATACGTTTGTTCTCTACATCTTTGTCTCAATTTCTGCCCTGCAAACCAGTTCACCTGTACCATTTTTCTAGGTTCCACATATATGCGTTAATATATGATATTTGTTTTTCTCTTTCTGACTTACTTCACTCTGTGTGACACTCTCTAGGTCCATCCACATCTCTACAAATGACCCAATTTCATTCCTTTTTATGGCTGAGTAATATTCCATTGTATACATGTACCACATCTTCTTAAACCAATTGTCTGTTGATGGGCATTTGGTTGTTTCCATGTCTTGGCTATTGTAAATAGTGCTGCTGTGAACATTGGGGTGCAAGTATCTTTTCAAATTAGAGTTTTCATCTTTTCCAGATATATGCCCAGGTGTGGGATTGCTGGATCATATGGTAGCTCTATTTTTAGTTTTTTTAAGGAGCCTCCATACTGTTTTCCATAGTGGCTGTATCAAGTTACATTCCCACCAGCGGTGTAAGAGGGTTCACTTTTCTCCATACCCTCTCCAGCATTTATTGTTTGTAGATTTTTTGATGATGGCTATTCTGACTAGTGTCAATGTAGTTTTGATTTGCATTTCTGTAATAATTAGTGATGTTGAGCATCTATTCATGTGTGTGTTGGCCATCTGTATGTCTTCTCTGGAGAAATGTCTATTTAGGTCTTCCACCCTTTTTGATTGGGTTGTTTGTTTTTTGATATTGAGCTGCATGAGCTGCTTATATATTTTGGAGATTAATCCTTTGTCGGTTGCTTCATTTGAAAATATTTTCTCCCATTCTGAGGGTTGTCTTTTCATCTTATTTATGGTTTCCTTTGCTGTGCAAAAGCTTTTAAGTTTAATTAGAGGTCCCATTTGTTTCCCCTAGAAATCTGAAAACATTTTTCCACTGTCATCTTCGTCAATTTTCAGAACTCTTGTGAAATTCAGTCCCTTCAGATTGTGTCAACTGACTTTTTTATTGCTGAAAGCTTTTAAGATTATTTCTTCATCCCCACTCTTGAAATTTCAGATGATATACCCTGGGGTTGGTCTATTTTTATTCATTATGCTAGTATTTATGTCCTTTAAAGACTGTCTTTTGGGCTGATGATTGTCTCTTAATATCTGGTGATCTTTGGTTGATGGTTTATATTAGTATTGGTAAATTGGTACAGATTTCTTTTGTGTATGGCCTTATAGATCTGCTCATCCAGAGGACCATTTTCCTGAATGTGAGGTATGATTGCACACTCTTGGTTAAGTGTAAAGGTCCTATGGACTTGGATTTCTAGACTTAGGCAGAGCAGAGTCGGGCTGGTTTTGGATCTCCAAAATTGCTAAAATAAGGAGTACTTTTTTATGGGAGGTAGAATTTGTTAGTGTATTTCATTCATTGGTAAAATTACCTTATTTTTTCCCCCATTTTGTTTTAGAAGTTTAGAATAATACTAGGATGTGTTCAGCCTCTCTGTAGCTCCAGCACCTAAGATATGAACCCTCCCTTGGCAAATGTATAACTTTGTTTAGAAAGCGATTCTTGGGCTTTTAGTTGGGGGCAGACTTTATAATAAAGCTTTGTATTCTCGGATAAGGGTGTGGGGCCAACTGTGTCCTATAGTTAGTTTTCCAGGTACCTTTATTTTTTCGGTATGCGGGCCTCTCACTGTTGTGGCCTCTCCCATTGTGGAGCACAGGCTCCGGACGTGCAGGCTCAGCAGCCATGGCTCATGGGCCTAGCCACTCTGCGGCATGTGGGATCTTCCCGTACCAGGGCACGAACCCATGTCCCCTGCATCGGCAGGCGGACTCTCAACCACTGTGCCACCCGAGAAGCCCCCCAGGTACCTATTTTGATTGCTGTCACATAGTCCTTTCCTGTTCTTTGGATCTACCATCTCAAAACTTTTTAGGACCCCAGTGGGATCAATGGTGTCTGCCTTCCCTGTAACCTTCCTTTTTTTTTTTTAATATTTATTTATTTAGGCTGTGCCGGGTCTTAGTTGTGGCACACGTGATCTTCGTTGCAGCCTGTGGGATCTTTTTAATTGCAGCATGCGCACTTTTTAGTTGCGGCATGTGAACTCTTAGTTGCAGCATGCGTGTGGGATCTAGTTCCCCGACCAGGGATCAAACCTGGTCCCCCTGCATTGAGAGTGCAGAGTATTACCCACTGGACCACCAGGGAAGTCCCAGCCTTCCTTGATATGGGTTTTAGATTTCTATTTCCTCTAGTCATGTTTATTATTAATACAATTCCATTTGCTTTCTGCCTTCCAGAAAATTATAAAAATTTCTGATCTTCTGATAGTTATACTTGTTTTCTTATTGACAAATTATGGTATTAATGTAATTGTGAGGTAAAAAGCGTTGAGACTAGGGAAGATCGTTGAATCTTGAAGTCAGAAGACCCTGGTTGTTCTGGGAATTCCCAGTGGTTAGGGCTCTGTGCTTCCACTGCAGGGGGTGTGGGTTCAATCCCTGGTTGGGGGAAGTAGGATCCCGCATGACATGCAGCGCGGCCAAAAAAGAAAAAAAAAAAAAGTCCTTGGTTGTTCTAGTCCGGACTAATTCTGCAATTGTGGACAAACAACGTCACATCTCTAGGCCTTTTTTTCCCTCATCTGTAAAACAAGTTGGTACTAAGGACCATTCTAACTCTAAAGGAGTCTTTAATATAATCCTTCTTTTTTCAGCTTTGTGGGTTTTTTTAATCTTAAACTGATTGTTTAGCAGTTACTTTATATTTATTGGCCTGGAATAATACTGGTGTGATTTTCTTTTGCAGTTTGACTGCTAATCTAGTTATTGAGCATACAGTTTTGATATTACTTACATTAACATTGTTATGTGACATTTATTGTAAAAGTGATAACAGTGTTTTTATATAAAATACCAATTTCTTCCTTCAGGAATCACCACCTCTACCTGAAGAGGCATCAAATCACCTATATCTTCCAGATGAACAAGAACAAGAAGAACTTGATTTTTTATTTAATGAAGAGATGGAACAAATAGAAGGGCGAGAAAACACATTTACTGATTGGTCTGATAATGATTCAGATTATGAAATCGATGACCAGGATTTAAACAAGATTTTGATTGTAACTCAGACACCACCTTACATGAGAAAACATCCTGGAGGAGATTGAACAGGCAACCACATGTCTTGGGCAAAAATTACATCTGAACTTGCTGAAGTTATCAACGGTGGCTTATATTATTATGAACAGGATTTGTGGATGGAAGAAAATGAAAACAAACACACAGCCATAAAGGTAATTGTTTCTGACCAACATCTTTCTGTTGGTACTGTGTTTTGATTGCACATTGCTGCTTATGTTTTCCTAAACTTGAGGGTTTATTTTATGAAATTTTGAATATAAGTAAATTATATTTAATTTGAAAAATTCCTGGAAATATATCTGATATTCACAAGCTGAAAAATTATTTTATTAAAATGACAGTGAAATAAGTACTTTAATTACAAAAAATAAAATTAACACTCACTGATTAAAAACCCTTTTATCAGGTGAAAATAATAAGAAGGCCTTTTCTCATAAGAAGGAATAAAATCTAAAGTTATGGGCAGGCCTAGTTTATATGCTGTTTACTTTCCTGGCTATAATCACCCTAGCTATGTGAGCAGGGCTTCACAGAGGAGTTACTTTTGTTGCCCCTTGTGTCCTTCTCACCTTAGTCTGCAGTGCATGTTCTGTGGTTGTAGAACTGGTTGCTGACAAGTATAGAAGATTAAACTGGCTGATTGTCTCTCCTTGTCCAATCATAACTTTGTTGCTGGGAGTGATGTTTGAAACCTTGTTCCAATTTTTTATCTTCTTGCATTTCACCCCACCTCCTGGTACCTATCCCAGTTATTAAGGTACAGTAAGAGAGTGCCAGAGTAGTCTACTGGCTATCTGCATTCCTTTTATATGACTTTTAATGGTATAGAAAGGAATTAAAAAGGATCTTTTTCTGCTGTTAAATTGATCAGAAACACCCCCCCCAAAAAATTAAATATTTGTTTTGGGATAGAATAATGAGAGAAGAGTTGTATAAGTATAATATGCCAAATAGGAAAGAGATCTTGGTCAGAAATACAGTTCTAGAACAAAAAGCCAGCCAACTCGTGGTTGGAAAGAAGGGGCTGGCTGTCTGTGGAGCTCCATAGCATCAATATATGTGCTTTCCTTCTTGAGTCTTCATTTCTTTTCTTCCTGGAATTTCTCCATCACTACCCTCTTCTCTAGCCCCTGCCTTTTTGGAGATCCTGCCTCAAGATATGGTAGCTTGTCAGTGACTTAGAGCCTGAGCAGTTCTCTCTGTCCTACTGCAATGGGAAAGGAAGTGTGTTTTTATAAAGTTTCTTGGTTGAAAGTCTCCTTGCATAAGGGTTGTTACTTTATTTGTGATACTTAAGTTCTGTAAGTAACATCTAACCTAAATCCTTTTGGGAACAAAAAGAGATCGAAAATAAACTAATAATAGGTTAAAATTGCACTACCTCCATTCCCTATCCCTCTACCCTGCTTTGTTCTTCATCTACCATTCTGTATATTGCACTTACTTCTTTTCTGTTTCCATCTCATGAATGTAAGATCTATGAGGATAGGGATTTTTGTCTTATTTTGTACACTGCTGTATCTCCAGCTACAACAGTTCCTGGCACAAAGTAGTGCTCAATTCATATTTGTTAAAATGAATAAATGAATTATGGATTAAACATTATGAACTAACCAGGGGAACCTAACCTCTGTGTATAATATTGGTTCTGTGGGAAAATATTTTCAGAGTGCCAAATAACGAACTTTCAAGTCACCTTGAGAAACATATCCTGTTGATAGATGATTATTTGCTCTAAAGTGTAGACAACAATAATTAACTCATCTGTTGCCTTAGCCATTAAATATTAGTCCAGGGAAAGTAATCTTGGCTATATGGCTCTTAAGCATTATGGGTCTGCTCATAATTATGTCTTATCTGATCCCTGTGTACACTCCTGTTATTTAACTTATTTCTTTTGTTTCTAATTCTGTGCTCAACATATAATTTCTCATTAGAATTGTACTTTTTCTGAGAGTCTGTTTAGAGGGAGAGAAATCAATTATTTAATATATATTAAACTCCTACTGTGTGTGTGACACTGTGTTAGATCCTGGGCATGGAAGGGGAAGATAACAGTAGGATCTCTACATGCCTGGTTCTTACAAATAATTAGGGTGATAGACATTAAAATAAGCTGCAATAAGTACTTGATCACAAATTATGATAAGTGTGAAAAGAACAAGGTGCTATTGGATTAGGCTATAAGGGAATGCCTGTGAGAAAGTCACAGTTATAGTGAGATAGGAACTGTGAATAAAAATGAACCATGCAAATAACAGATAAACCATGTTCTAGGAAAAGGGACTAGCAGGTGTAAGAATCTGAGATGGGAAAGAATTTGGTATATTTGAGGAACTGAAAAAAGGTCTGTTGATAGTATTTATGTAAGAGAACAGTTATAGATATATAGACATGCATCTGATCATAGAAGGTAACATGTGGGCCATGTTAAATAGTTTGGAACTTACCTAAAGTTCAGATGCAGTACCTTGAAGAATTTTATACAGGCCAACAGGATGTGATCTAATTTTTATTTATTTATTTTTTAATTTTAAATTTAATTTAATTTTATATTTTGCTGTACATGGGCCTCTCACTGTTGTGGCCTCTCCCGCTGCGGAGCACAGGCTCCGGACGCACAGGTTCAGCGGCCATGGCTCACGGGCTTAGCCGCTCTGCGGCATGTGGGACCTTCCTGGACCGGGGCACAAACCCATGTCCCCTGCATTGGCAGGCAGACTCCCAACCACTGTGCCACCAGGGAAGCCCTAATTTTTATTTTTTAAGTATCACTAGTTACTGTGGCAGAGAACGGATTAGATGGGGACAAGAGTGGCAGAAGAAATCCAGTTGGGTGGCTATTAAAGTAGTCCAGGAGATGTATGTTGGTAATTTAAAATAAATTGGTGGCAGAGGAAATGTAGAATTTAGAAGATCCAGGTCTGAGCCCTGAGGAGTGATCATTTAGGAGTTGTATAGGAAACTGGTGTGGAAGCCAAACACTGTCTTCCAGAGGAAAGAATAATCAGATGTGTCAGAAGCTGGACAGATTGAGTTTAGGTATAAATGAAAAGAATGCCAAATTGGTAGGGTTGTTTGTTGATCATTTCTGACTTTGTGAAGGGAGTTTTGCTGAATCCAGAAGCTGAACTGTACCAAAGAGTAGGTGTAGGCCTTCTGTTTCTGACATGTCCTTATTACTGAAGACAACTAAAATGGCCTTTTAATAAATGAGAAAATATCTACTTAAAATCCTTGAAGATCTACAAGGTAAGTTATTATCAGAATAAAACCATAGAGAAGCAGCGTGTTGAAACCAGTTTTGCCTGGGAGACCATTTTGGAATTTGGGTAGTTTGAGAAGTTCAGCTTTGCAAAAGCCACCCAAAATATAGGGGTAAAAGACAAACCCATGGCCCAGTCAAAAAGTCAGGGATTCCAACAGGAGTCCTTTTCCCATTGAATTGGTACCTAAGGAAAATACCCTAGGGAAAGAGAACTTAACTGCTTTCTCATCTTCACCTCTATGGGACCACAAAGCATATTTCCTTAGTTGTGCTAAGCAGAATAAGGAGAAAAAAATTGGCTTAGAAGTTATAATCATGCAACCCAAATTCATACTATATGGGTGACTAGAGTAACTACTAGTCATAAATTTAAAGTGATTGTGGCCTGTTTATTTCCCAGAAATTAGCAGAAGCAAATCTAACTTTTTTGTGAAGACATTCACCTTTATCCTAGGCCTCAAAGAATTTACTCAAATTATTTTGTAATGAAAATGAGCAGCTTGGGCTTCCCTGGTTAAGAAACAGCCTGCCAGTACAAGGGACATGGGTTTGAGCCCTGGTCTGGGAAGATCCCATGTGCCACGGAGCCTAAGCCCGTGAACCACAACTACTGAGCCTGCGCTCTAGAGCCTGTGAGCCACAGCAACTGAGCCCACGTGCCACAACTACTGAAGCCTCTGTGCCTCGAGCCTGTGCTCCACAACAAGAGAAGCCACTGCAATAAGAAGCCCATGCACTGCAACAAAGAGTAGCTCCTGCTCGCTGCAGCTAGAGAAAGCCCAAGCACAGCAACAAAGACCCAATGCAGCCAAAAATAAATTAATTAATTAAAAAAAAAGAAAAGTAAATGAGCAGCTCACAAAGTTAATAAGCAAACAAGGAAATAAGTTACTGCATGTGAGAATGAGAAAAAGTAACAGTAAGACCATACCCTGAAAAATTTTAGATAGTAGGATTATTAAACATAGTATAGAGTAACTTTGCTTACTGTGTTTAAAGAAAAATATCTGCAGGGAAAAATAAATTCTAAAGAATAACCTTTCTAGAACTTCTGGAATAAAAACAGTTAAGGCTGAAATTAAGAACTCAGTTAATTGAAGGGATTAACAGCAGATTAGATACAATTCAAGTATTAGTGAGGGCCTCCCTGGTGGCGCAGTGGTTGAGAGTCCGCCTGCCGATGCAGGGGATACGGGTTCGTGCCCCGGTCTGGGAGGATCCCATATGCCGCGGAGCGGCTGGGCCCGTGAGCCATGGCCGCTGGGCCTGCGCGTCCGGAGCCTGTGCTCCGCAGCGGGAGAGGCCACGACAGTGAGAGGCCCACATACCGCAAAAAGAAAAAAAAAAAAAAAAAAAAAAAAAAAGTATTAGTGAATTGGAAGACAGTTTACAAGAAGCTATTCAGAAATCAGCATAGAGTGATAAAGAGATAGAATATATGAAAGAAGGTATAGAATGGTATTGTAGACGGTCTTTGCTATTATTTGGTGTATTTCAAATCAAGTTGTATAATTTAACATCTAGTGGATTTTATTATAAATCTTTTTATTTTTGAGAAAAGTAAAAAGCAAGTGGAATATAGAGTGATAAACATGGTCTAAGATAGATATTTATTCAGAGTTCCAGAAGGAAAAGAGAGAAAATGGGACAGAATCAGTATTTTAATAGGTAATACCTAGGACTTTTTCTGAACTGTAGAGAGGTACCAGAGTAGAGCAGCCAGGGAAGAAAGGCGGTTACTTTCAAAGAAAGAAGAGTGACTGAACAGCTAACTGATAGCTGACTTCTCACCAGTAACATTTGAATGCAACAGACAATGGAACAATGGTGTTAATATAACACGGGAAAATAACTACCAACCTATAATTGTGTGCCTTGCAAAAGTATCTTTCAAGTAAGAGAGTGACATATAATGAGAGAAATTGCAGTTCGTCAAAGGAATTTCCAAAATTGGAATAAAAGTGATTACAGGTGCCAGAGATACAGAAAGGAGTATAGAGCAAAGCAAGTGATAAATATGTGAATAAATCTGAATAAATATTAACTGTATAAAACAATAACTGTGTTTCACAGATCTAATATAACATGAACACAAACTGGGAGAGAGCAATGAATGAATCGTATTTAAAGGTACTTCTGTGTTTAGAAAGAAGATAATTGATTATTTTTAGTTTTAAAAGTTTTCATTTTGCCGTTTGAAGGACACCCGTTTAAAAATAAGATTAGAGGGCTTCCCTGGTGGCGCAGTGGTTGAGAGTCCGCCTGCCGATGCAGGGGACACGGGTTCATGCCCCGGTCCAGGAAGATCCCATATGCCACGGAGCGGCTAGGCCCGTGAGCCATGGCCACTGAGCCTGCGCGTCTGGAGCCTGTGCTCCACAACGGGAGAGGCCACAGCAGTGAGAGGCCCGCATACCGCAAAAAAATAAATAAATAAATAAAATAAAATAAAAATAAGATTAGAAGGAATAATCTTGAAACTAGGAGAGAGGGAAAATGTGGAATAAGACAAGAATAAAGGGGAAGGAATCTTCCAGCACAAAAATGAGGTAGTAAATTGAAACCCAAATATCTAAGTAGCAAAAATGAACATTGTCAGAATATATGCAAATACAACCAGTTATGTTATTTACATGTGACACATCAAAAAGATAAGGAAGCCAAAAGATTGAAATTAAAAGACTGAAAAAATACATAACATAAAATAGTAATAATCCAAAATCAATCTACAGATTCAGTGTAGTCCCTATTAGTATCCTAACTGGCTTCTTTGCAGAAATTGACAAGCTGATCTGAAATTCATATGTAAATTCAAGGGGTCCAGAATAGCCAAAACAATCTTGAAAGAGAACAAAGTTGAAGAATTCATACACAGTCCTTACATTAGGGCAATGTTGATACTAGTATAATGATAGACATACAGATCAATGGAAGAGAATTGGGAAATACACCTACGTGTCTGTGGTCAACCAGCTTCCAGCAAAGGTGCCTAAAAAGCCATTCAATAGGGAGAGAATAGTCTTTTCAACAAATGGTCTTGGGACAAGTAGATATCCACATACAGAAGAATAAATTAGACACCATCCTAACTCACCGTGCACAAAAATTAATTCAAAATAAATTAAGCACATAAATATAAGAGCAAAAACTGCAAAAATCTTGGAGGAAAACATAGAAGAAAATCTTTGACTTTGTATTTGACAGTGGTTTCTTATATGACACCAATAGCACAAGGAACAGGAGGAAAATAATTTTGATATTATCAAAAAATTTAAAATTTTGTACTTCAAAGGACACCAGAAGATGGACCCCCCAAAAAAACCCATTTACATTAGCACCCCCCAAAATGAAATAACTGAAGTATAAATCTAAGAAAATATGTACAAAGTCTATGTGAGGAATACCATAACTCTGATGAAAGAAATCAAAGAACTAAATAAATGAAAGAGATTCTGTATTCATACACAGGAAGAGAGACTCAATATTGTCAGTTTTCCCAAATTGATCTATAGATCTAATGCAATCCCAATCAAGATTCTAGGAATTTATTTTGTGGATATTGACCAACTGATTCTAAAATTTTATGGAGAGGCAAAAGACCCAGAATAGCCCATACAATATTGAAGGAGAAGATAAGTCAGAGGACTGATAACATCCAACTTCAAGAGTTACTATAATGCTATGGTGATCAAGACAGTGTGATATTGGTGAAATAACAGACAAATAGATCAATGGAACAGAATAGAGAACCCAGAAATGACCTCTAAAAATAAACTGATCTTTGGCAAAGGAGCAAAGGCAATAAAATGGAGAACATAGAGTCTTTTCAACAAATTGTGATGGAACAACTGGACATCCACATGAAAAAAAAATGAATCTAGACACAGACCTTAACTCCCTTCACAACTCAAGATGGATCACAGGCTGAAATGTGAAACACAAAACTACAAAACTCCTAGAAAGTAATATAAAATAAAATCTATATGATCTTGAGTTGAGCAATGACTTTTAATAAGTTGGATTTCATTAAAATGAAAAACTTTTGCTATGTGAATGGCACTGTCAAGAATGAGAAGCCAAGCTATAGAATGGTAGAAAATATTAGTAAAACACACATCTGATAAAGGACTATAATCCAAGATATACAAAGAACTCTTAAAATCAACAATATGAAAACAACCTGAATAAAAAATGGACCAAAGATCTGAACAGACATCTCACCAAAAAAGATGTACAAATGGCAAATAAGAATACGAAAAGAGGGCTTCCCTGGTGGCGCAGTGGTTGAGAGTCCGCCTGCTGATGCAGGGGACACGGGTTCATGCCCCGGTCCGGGAGGATCCCACATGCCACGGAGCGGCTGGGCCCGTGAGCCATGGCCGCTGAGCCTGCGCATCCGGAGCCTGTGCTCCACAACGGGCGAGACCACAACAGTGAGAGGCCCACGTACAGCAAAAAAAAAAAAAAAAAAAAAAAAAAAGAGTACGAAAAGATACTCCATGTCCATATATCATCAGGGAATTTCAAAGTAAGACAACAGTGAGATTCTACTACACACCTATTAGAATGGCCAACATCTAGAACAGTGACAGCACTAATAAATGCTTCTGAGAATGTGGAATAACCCTCATTCATTGGAGGTAGGAATGCAAAAGGGTACAGCCACCTTGGAAGACAGTTTGGAAGTTTCTTACAAAACTAAACATGCTCTTACCGTACAATCTAGATTGAGTGGACAATCTTTTGTCCACACAGAAACCTGCACGTGGATGTTTAAAGCAGCTTTATTCATAATTGCCAAAACTTGGAAGCAACCAGGACATCCTCCAGTAGGCAGATGGATAAATAAACTGTGGTATATCCAGACAATGAAATATTATTTAGTGGTAAAAAGAAACAAGCTATCAGACCATGAAAAGACATGCAGGAACCTTAAATGAATGTTACTAAGTGAAAAGGTCCAATCTGAAAAGGCTACATACTGGGTGATTCCAACTAGTCAATGTTCTGGAAAAGGAAAATGATGGAGATAATAAAACTAGTGGTTTCTAGGGGTTGGGGGAGGGAGGGATGAATAGGCAGAACAGACGATTTTTAGGGCAGTGAGATTTTTTTGGTATGATAATATTATAATGATGGACATGTCATTATCCATCATTATATCCATCCATATATCAAAACCCATGGGAAGTACAACACTGAGTGAAACCTATGTAAATTATGGACTTTTGGTGAGGTGTCATTGTAGGTTCACTGATTATAACAAATATAACGCTTGGTGCAGGTTGTTGATAGTGGGCAGGCTGTGTGTGGGGGAGGTTATAGGGTATATGAGAACTCTAGTTTATATAATTTTACTGTGAAGGTAAAACTGTTCTAAAACAGTGTACTGAAAAAAACAGGAGAAAATATTTGCAAATCATATTTAATAAAGGAGTTGCATTTTTAATATGTAAAAAACTCTTACAGCTCAATAATAAAAAGGGCAAATAACCCAGTTATAAAATGAGCAAAGAAAATGAATAGATATTTCTCCAAAGAAGATACACAAATGTCCAATAAGCCCATGGAAACTTGGTTGACATCATTAGCCATCAGGGAAGTGAAGTGAAAAATCATGATCACAATGAGATGCCACCCATACCTACTAGAATGACCACAATAAAAAATATATACTCACAGTTGCTGGTGATGATGGGGGAAATATGAATCCTCATGGACTACTGGTAAGGATGTAAGATGGTCCAACTGTTTTGGAAAGCAATTTGGCAGTTCTCAAAATGTTAAACAGAGTTATTATATGACCCAGGAATGCCACTCCTAGGTATATACATGAGAGAAATGACAACATATGTCCACACAAAAACTTGTACACAAGTCTTCCTTGTAGCATTATGAAAGTGGAAAGAACTAAAATGTTCATCAGCTGATGAATGGATAAATAAAAGGTGGTATAGCCATACAATGGAATATTATTTGGCAATAGAAAAAAGTGAGTTTACTGATACATGCTATATGAAAACATCATGCTAAGGAAAAGAAGCCAGTCACAAATTACCACATATTATATGATTCTGTTTATCTGAAATGTCCAGAACAGAGAGAAATTAGATTGGTGACTACCTAAGGTGGGGTTTGGGATGGGTAGAGAAAATAGTGACTGCTAGTGGGTACTGGGCTTCTTTTTGGAGTGATGAAAATGTAATATTGATGTGATGATGGTTGCATGTGTAAACTAAAAACAATTGTACACTGGGGTAGATTGTACCGCATGTGAATTATATCTTAATAAAATGATTTTTAAACAAGTAAAAGGAAAGACATCCTGTGTATATGGATTGGAAGTCAGTACTACCCAAAGTGATCTACAGATTCAGTGCAATCCCTATCAAAGTCCCAATGGCATTTTTTACAGAAATAGGATGATGGATAATGAAATTTATATGGAATCTCATGGGACCCTGAAGAACCAAAAACAATCTTTAAAAAGAAGAAATAAAGTTGGATATTTCATGCTGCTGATTTCAAAACATATTGCAAAACTACTGTAATTAAAACAGTGTGTCGCTGGCATAAAGATAGACATAGACAAATGGAATTATAGAGCCCAGAACTTGAATGTCGAGACCATTCAGTGGGGAAAGGACAACTTCTTCAACAAATGGTGTTGGGGAAACTGAGTATTCACATGCGAAAAAATGAAGATGGACTCTTACTTTAACACCATATGCATAAAAATTTTAATAACAGATTAAAGACTTAAACCTAAAACTCAAAACTCTTAGAAGAAAACATAGAAGTGAAGCCTCATGACATTTGATTTGTCAGTGATTTCTTGGATATAACACCAAAAGCACATGTTAAAAAAAATAGACAAGTTGGAATTTATGAAAATCAAAAGCTTACATGTATTAACAGACACAAAACAGGGTGAACAGACAGCCTGCAAAATAGGACAAAATATTTGCTTATCATACTGATAAGGTGTTAATATTCTTGAATATATAAAGAAACCCAACAACTCAGCAAAATAACTCAATTTAGAAAATGGACAAAGGACTTGAATAGACATTTCTCCAAACATGATATACAAATGGCCAATAAGCACATGAAAGTATGCTCAACATCATTACTCATTGGAGAAATGCAAATCAAAATCAAATAAGTTATCACCTCAAACTCATTAGGACGGCTACTTTCAAAATAAAAAGCAAAACACAGAAAATAACATTTGTTGGAGAGGATGTGGAGAAATTGAAACCTTGCCTTGGTGTTGGAAACATAAAATAGTGTAGTTGCTATGGGAAACAGTATGGCAGTTAGAAAACAAGAGATATTTGCATGTTTATAGCAGCAGTATTCACAATAGCTAAAAAGTGAAAACAACACAAATGTCCATTATCAGATGAATGGATAAACAAAATGGTGGTGTTTATGGGCGATGGAATATTATTCAGCTTTCAGACGAATGGGAATCTGTCACATGCTACATACATCACTGATAGTCTTTCAGGACATGCTAAATGAAATAAGTCCCAACGACATAGTGTATGATTCCATTTATATGAAGTACGAAAGTATTAATATTCATGGAAACAGAGTGGTGGTTATGGGGTGGGGGGAAACGGGGAGTTGTTTTAATGGGATAGAGTTTCAGTTTTGCTTAATAAAAAAATTTGGGTATCTGTTGCACAACAATGTGGGTATACTTAACACTGCAGAACTATACACTTAAAGATGGTTAAGATGGTGAATTTTGTTATTTGCTTTTTTATCCCAATTAAAAGTAAAAATTATAAAAGAAACCCAGTCATTTACCAAATAAATAAAAAGTAAAGAAAGAAAGCTGTAGTACATATATCAGACAGAATAGGCTTACAAAGTAGACTTGAAGACAAAAAGCATTACTAGTGCTAAGAGTGTCCTTTTGTAATGATTAAAAGTGAAGAAATTCATCAGAAAGTATAACTTAATATTTGATGTATTTAATACAAAATATTCGAATATGTGAAGCAAAAGTTGATAGAACAAATCCAGTCATAGTGATGTAATTTACCCCCAACTAAATAAGGAATGATCAAATAATTTTTAAAATGAGAATAATTTGAGAAACAACTCTGTACCTAGCAACTGCAGAGTACATGTTCTTTTTGAAGATATCTATACTACTTTGACCTATTTTATAAAGCAAATTTTTAAGCATCGATAATAGATAAAACACATTAATAGTGGAATTAATTTAGTGTTTAACAATGGAGATAATACCCCGTGTGTCTTTGAACAAAGGTATATTTTAAATAACTCATCAAAGAAGAAATCATAGTGGAAATTAGAAAATCTAAGTGGAATGTTAGCTGAATTTTAAAGGTGCACCTAGAGAGATAGGCTTAAATGCAAATATTAGGTAAAATGCTTGAACTTAATAAACCAATCACCACTATTATCTTTGCTGTATAAAAATCCCGCCCCCCAGTCTCAAAGGCTTAAAGTAAAAAATTTCTCACACTGCTTGGCAGTGACTGGGTTGGCTGCTGCAACTCTGTGTGTGTGTGTGTTTGGTTCTGTTTGGTTGGTATTCATCCTGAAAAAGCAGCCCGTGTACAGTACTTGCTCATTCATTCATATAGCAGATGGGGTGAACAAGAGGATGAGCTAAAGTGTATAATTGTTTTCAAAATTGCTGCTTAGGTGTGTTTTATGTATATTTGTTCACATTCCGTTGGCTAAAGCAAATGACATGGGTAAGTGTTGTATATGGGCCAGAGTTGTATATGCTCAAAGGAGATGAAAGGTAATTACAATGGGTAGATGTACATAATCCTTTAATTTAGGAAATCTGGGCTCTGAGCAATAATAGAATCTACTGTAGCTTTTATGAAGCTAGAAGTTAGAAAGTTCTCAAGAAGTTAGAAGAATTAGCAAAATTAACTTCCATAAAAGTATATGGAAAGAAGTAATTTAATTAATTAGATCTAACAGAGGATTAATCATACCAACACTTAATTCTTTGAAAAGACCAAGATTATACTTAGGAAGACAAAATAGAGGAAAATGTAAATATTTTAGCTGCAGTGAAAATAAGGATGTAATGACTGATTATGGAGAACTTTTAATAGGTATTTCAGACGAATGATTTGAACATTTAGATAAGGAAAAATTTCTAGAAAAATATATGTTACCAAAACTGACTGGAAAAGAAAGTAAATTGCTATAGATCATTTTAAATAATCTTCAGACTCCAAGATTTAACTTAATTTTATTAGCAAGTTCTTCTAAAATTGGAATGATTCCAGCCATGAACAAGTTTGCAGTGAATAGAGCTAATAAGTATTCAAATATTTGTTGAATTGACTGAGGTAAAAAAGGGAATACTTGACTCATTTTATGAGAAGAGCATAACCTTATACTAATACCTGAAGAGAACATGAATGAGAAATTCATGAAAATATGAATGAGATTTCATTTTCTAATAGTATAAAACAACCATGAAAGGATCTATGTATTTTTGAAATGTGTACAAACATACATAGAAGGTAATACTGTAAAGAAAAAGGCAGGAATAATTATCACGTAAGTCAGGATTTGGCTTGTTTTTGTGGGAAGGGAGTAGAATACACAGGGTTTCAATATACTAGCAGTGTTGTGTTTCTAGTAGTTTTTACATATTAGTTTTTTTTTAATTTTCATTTAAATTTATTTATTTTACATATTAGTTTTCTAAACAAGTTGCACAGGTATGTTTAATACGTTTTCCTATGTGGCATATTTCATGACAATACTAAGAACATGCTAGCATGAATGGGAATGTGTGGGACAAGAATAGGTAAGCCAAAGATGAGTTACTCACATCTTGGAGCTGCAGGGCTGTTCTTGGGCTAAAATAAAGCTTAGGGTGAACTTTTTTTTTTTAATACTTAAAAATGTTTTTTTATTGAAGTATAGTTGATTCACAGTATTGTGTTATTTTCAGGTGTAAGGTTGAACCTGTTTTTGTTTTTTGTATACAGCTATTTGTCTTCTTGTCCAGTGGTCTGCTTGGGGTGGTGTTGCAAAGCTGTACATTGTTGAAGGCTATATTAACAGGGGACATACAGAAAGGACTTCCATCCAAGAGATGTGCTGCTGGGCCTCGGCATCTTGTCACTCATTGCTGGCTGGTTTCTGGGCTTTTGAGGCTCAAGAATTGTCCAGTCTACTATCTGTCATGATGCCTCTCCCTAATGAGAAATCTTTAGTTTGAACCTGCAGAACAAAGGAGAAAAAAACATTACAACCAGTTCTTCACTCATTGTACCCTCTGTCCGAGTTGCTTGTGTGGAAACCTAAATATACTCATGCCTTTGTTTCTAGCATTTCAGGAAGAACCTTCAGATTGGAAGCTTTTGAATCACATTGGTCAGTCAGTTAATATCTTTAGGCTCATCACATTTGCTATTTTGCAGTATGTCAGCTTTGTCTAGTACTTCTTAGAGTATTATGTGAAGTTATCACTGGTGGTCTAAGTGTCAATTCCCTGAGTTCTCCTTGGCTTTCCTGGCTTTATATTGTATGACAGAACATACCCAGCTGCTGGATGATTGAGACCATCAGCAGGCTCATTGTTGAGAGGGTAGACTGGAGGTGGGCTCTCTTCTGCCTTGACCTATTCTGAATTTGTGGAGTCCTCAAGCCTTAGGAGACCTGATGGCTGTTATTCACTCTGACTTTGCTGACTACTTTGCTGTCTCCTGCTGCATTTCCCTTACAAATGCAGGCAGACCTTTGTGTTTGTTGCAGATGGTGAGAGGAACTTCAGTTGTGGTGAAGTCTTTGGTATGTAGCTGGAAATGGTGTACAAATTCACGAGGAGATGCCACATCCTCACCTGGCAGACAGAGACATGACATCATACTGACTTGGCAAGCTGAGAGTCACCACCACCACTTGAGCTGTTCCTCTTCTCACAGAGAAGAACACCAACTTGAGAACCTCTCTGGCAAAGCTGGGGACTATTCCTGACCAGGAGTCAACTTGTGTGCAAGTTCCACTGAGTGCAATTCTGGACCAAAAACTAACTTCTCTGAACCTCAGATGGGGATCATTCTTCTCTACCTCACTGAGTTTTAAAGACCTTTAAAAACTGTAAAAGACTGGGCATGTGTGAGAAGGAACAAAGGCCATATGGTTATGTGGGATCAGGAATAATGATGCAAATAGAGGTGAGACCAGGAATTTAAAGACAATGCAGAAGCTTCAGGCTTTACATAGAAATTGTGACATCAAAGTACAGTCTGTGGATTTCTTCCCCAGGTGCCACAGTGTCAGATATTTTCATTATTAGTCCTTTTGTGTTGTGTATTTTAAAATGCAAAACTCTTTTAATTCTTCCTCCTAATACCTTACTCTGAAAGACTTCCTCAGATTGCTTTCCTCTCACAGGCAACATGAGGCCCCATCGTTCTCCCTTTAGATATGGTTTTGATTTGACTTCTCCCTGCTGAAGAGACAAGTGAATTAGGAGACCTAATTTCAGGTTTTGCCTCACTATTTAAATTCTAGCCAAAGCCCCTTGTACAAGTCAGTTCCTTATTTTAATACACATACTTCAATTATGGTAGCTTTATAGTAAGTTAACTCTTTCCCAGGAATTCATTCATTAACATCTGCTTGAGTGCCTGCCCTGTGCCACACTGTGCTGGGAGCTGGGAATGTGGTAGTGGACATGACTTACTATTGAAAATGCAATCTCCAAGTAATTCATAATGGTGATGTTGATGAGAGTAGGGTGTGTGGATGGAGATAATTAATCCAAAAAATCTAGATAAATAGATAACTACCATAATTGACCATTGAATTTAGTTATGAGCTGCTTCATAAATAGGAAAGAAGAAACTTGCTGAGTTATCTCAGTGGAACAGTTGGGGTAAAAGTTTGAAGAAATGAAAAGTGGAAATATGAATGTAATGCATTCAAATATATATGAATATTGAATATTATATTGAATAATATAATATGAATATTGAAGCTTGGTATAATATATTGGAGAAGTGGCAGTACCTGAAAGGAGATGAGTCAAAGTTTGTGTGTGTGTGTGTGTATTTGTTTATTAATATATTTTTAAAGATTGGAAAGTACTGGAACATTTTACATGGTTATGGGAATGGTCCAGTGGAAAGGGAGAGTTGAAGATATAGAAGGGAGTAGAAAATGGAGCTAAATTCTTGAGACTGTGAGACTGGATAGGATTCAGAGCATTGTGGATCAGGGTTTGTCAGCCTTGGCCCTATTGACATCTTGAACCAGATACTAATTCTTTTCATGGAAGCTGTCCTGTGCAACAAAGGATGGTTAGCATCATCCCTGGCCTCTATCCACTAGAGGTCAGAAACACCCCACCCCCATGACAATTTTAAAAACTGTACCTTGAAGAGAGTTATGTGGGCAAAATCACCCCTAGTTGAGAACAGTTGATACAGAGAGAGGCATTGGCCTTTCAAAGAGAGGCTTTGGTTCTTTACCTGGAGGGAAGAAATAGAACATGAGTGTAGATGGGTTTGTAAATTTCGTGGTAGAAATAAGAGTAATTTCCCTCTCATGATTTTACCTTTCTCAGTGAAATGAGTCAGGGTTATGGGGCTGGTGAAAGGGTCGAGAGTGACAAAGTTAAGTCATTTTTGTAGAATGGAAGAAAATGGTTCTTAGAAAAATCAGAGATTCCTGGCGAGCAGTGGGAGACTACAGGCTATTTCTTTTGCAGAAATTTTACTAGGGAGGCTTTAGACCAAAGAGATTCGGCAGGAAAATGGAGGACAGTACCAAGATTATTCTTTTTTTTTTTTTTTCGGTACGTGGGCCTCTCACTGTTGTGGCCTCTCCCGTTGCGGAGCACAGGCTCCGGACGCGCAGGCTCAGCGGCCATGGCTCACGGGCCCAACCGCTCCGCGGCATGTGGGATCTTCCCGGACTGGGGCACGAACCCGTGTCCCCTGCATCGGCAGGCGGGCCCTTAACCACTGCACCACCAGGGAAGCCCCCAAGATTATTCTTGATTTATTTCTAAAAATGATGGAAAAGATCCTATCTAGATCTTACTAGGTCATGAGTATTTAAAGCTGTTAACTTATTGAAACTTTTTGGCTTTTCCATTACACCACATTCTCTCACTTTTCCTTCTACTTTTTCTTCTTTTTTTTTTTTTTTTTTTTTAGTATTTACTGCAATGGGTCTTAGTTGCAGCATGCGGGATCTTTTAGTTGCAGCACATGTGATTTTTTTTTTTATATATACAGAACAGTTGATTACTAATTGTGTATTGAAAGCAGTAAGAGGTTCCACGACACCAAATAAACCAGTTCTGAGGTTTTCCCCAAGATAAAGTTTAACAGCTCGAGCTTCTTCAGTGTTTATCAAAATACAAAAGAAAAAAGTAGAGGTTATCATTTTTCGATGGCAAATCTGACCCTTGCAGGCTGAGGGAGTGAAAGCACACGTAGACAGGGGCTCCGAGGGGCTGGGGCTCAAGGATGACCACTCGCGCTCCTGCTGGTGAGACCCCAGAGAGCCCGGAGCAGGCAAGCGAGGGGACTGCAGGGCTCCCGCTCAGACCAGAGCGTTCCAACCAAAGTGCCCATGCTGACCCAAGAAAAGGCTGGGGTTCCTCCAAGCGAGAGTGGTGGATGCAGCCTCCAGCCCGTCTCCTGGGCAGCCATGTAAGCACAGATACAAGCACAAACGCTATGGGGTGTGGGATGACCCAAGACAGAGCAAATCACAGGGACCCTATTGTGACCATGCAGAATGGATCATAGCTGGTTCTGCCCCGTTTCACGTTCCCAATGGGAAACAGACCAGAGGTGGACTGGACTCAGGTCATTACTGCAGAACCTACACTAGGTACATTTCTCCCTTCTGTGTGTTCAAGTGTTCTCCTTATCTTGTATTTGTAACTATTTTAAAAAATGCACTGAGTTTGGGTTAAAAAACCAACCACCAAAATGGATCTCAACACAGATGTAAAGCCCAGAATAGGAACATCGGGCTTTTCTGACACAGTGACTCCTGGATGACCCGTGTGCCTAAAATCCCTTCTCAGTACTAAACAGTGGGTTGATTTTCTTTTTACAATAAAAAAAAGCTGAGTAATATTGCATAGGAGTACCAGAAACTGCCTCATTGGAAACAAAAACTATTTACATTAAATAAAAACCCAGTTGCAGGCTGCGTCTGCACATTTACAGCATGGTGAAGCACACTGTGACCGACCATGGAGACAGCTTCTGGCACTCACACCACAGGGGCACGTTTGCCACATGAGAGTAAAGCGAGGGCAGAAGGAGGGAGTGTGAGGGGAGGAGAGAGGAGTACAGCTCACTTCTGGTTCTGGAGCTGATTGGACAGCCAGTCCAGTCCCTCATAGAGCCCGTCCCCACTGGTGGCACAGGTGGCCTGAATGTACCAGTTCCTGTGGCGCAGAGAGTGCAGACCCAGCTTGTCCGTGATCTCAGCTGCATTCATGGCATTGGGGAGGTCCTGTTTGTTCTTCTGCCAGCATCCTCATAAGCTCCTCTCGGGCCTCATTCACACGCTCTCTGTCATCGCTGTCAACCACGAAGACGAGACCCTGTGTGTTCTGGAAGTAGTGGCGCCACAGAGGCCGGGTCTTGTCCTGGCCACCCACGTCCCACACAGTGAAGCTGATGTTCTTGTATTCCACGGTTTCCACGTTGCACGATTTCACTCAGCTTCAGTTTGTACAGGATGGTGGTCTTTCCCGCAGCATCTAGGCCCACCATGAGAATGTGCATTTCTTTTTTGCCAAAAAGGCCCTTGAAGAGGTTTGCAAAGATATTCCCCGGGCTGTAGACTGGTGGGAGCAACACTGGCCAGAGAAACCCTCGGCGGCCGCGGCGCAGCTGCTGCTCGGAGGCAGGCGTTGGTTTCGCTCCCACCACGTGTGATCTTTTTAGTTGCAGCATGCGGGATTTAGTTCCATAACCAGGGATAGAACCAGGGCCCCCTGCATTGGGAGCACGGAGTCTTAGCCACTGGACCACCAGGGGCGTCCCCCTTCTACTTCTGTAGCCATTCTTTTTCAGTTAGATTTACGTTTATTGTCTGTTTGTTCCTTAATTGTCAGAGATTCCTAGGCTTATGACTTAAGACTATATTCTTACTCTAACTGCTCTCTCTAAGCACTCTTTCTACCCAGGACTTTATTCACCACTGTATGTTGTTTTAATCCCAACTCGTTTATATCTAGACTAGATTTTGACCCTGAATTTCAGATGCAGTGTGTCTAGCTGCCTCCTGGGACATTTCATCATATTTGTCCTAGAGTTCTTTAAAAATCAACATGCCCCAAACTGAATTTATTATTTCTCCATTCAAAACCCCCTTCTTTAGCTCCTTTTTCTCCTCACAGTAAACAGAACTCCCGAGTTCGTTTATGATTCCTATATTGGTGATTGGGTCTGTGATCCCTGAACATTGGCATGGGTATATCCCTCTTGCCTCAAGTTAGTCAGTGAGTCTTGTTTGTGTTACTCTCATATTTCATGAATTCTTTCATATCTCCATGTTTCCACTTTTCCAGCCTCATCTCACTGCTCTTTTTCTCTGTACACTGAAGTACTTGGAGTTTCCCAAAGATACTCTTCTCATCTTTAAGCTTTTGTGCATGTTCCTCCAAAGCCTTGAAATGCTCTTGCCCCATCATCTTTTTTTTTTTTTTTTTTTGCGGTATGTGGGCCTCTCACTGTTGTGGTCTCTCCCGTTGCAGAGCACAGGCTTGGACACGCAGGCTTAGCGGCCATGGTTCACGGGCCCAGCTGCTCCGTGGCATGTGGGATCTTCCCAGACCAGGGCACAAACATGTATCCCCTGCATCGGCAGGTGGACTCAACCACTGCACCACCAGGGAAGCCCCTTGCCCCAACATCTTTGCTACACAAACTCCTATTCATGATTCAAATTTGGTTAGACATCACCTTCTTTGAGCATCCTTTCATGTTCTACATTTTCTGCTCTCTCCCCAGTTATGTAAACCTCTATAGTAGCATAATACAAGTGAAGGAGCTTGATTCAAGTGTTCTCTTTGTGAGTATATGAATGGTTAGGTTCCCAGATAACTATCTTATGGAAAATAACTAAAAATTCTAGATTAAATTATTGAAAAAATTACAAAAAAAAAAGTTATGCTTGTTCCATAGATTGACTGAATATGCAATCCCAGAGAAAAGAAACTGAGCTCAGAAGCAGACATTTACTCAGAGGACATTTCTTGGTCTTGGTTCTGAATGGAGGCAGGTGGGAAGTAACCACTGGATGGTCAAACATTTATGGATTTGCAGCTCAAATTCATACTTCAGTCTGAAAAAAGCCAAAACTAAGAATATAAAGTAGTTCTGGAGTATTAAAATCACAGGCGCCTGGCATAAGCAAATGTATATCCTCTTTGGAGGAACTTATTTCAGAGGTTGACAAACTCTTCTGTACAGGGCTGGATAGTAAATATTTTCTGCTTTGCAGGCTACTTAGGGTCTCTGTAGCATGTTCTTTGTTTCATGGTTGGTTTTTTGGTTCTTGTTTTTTCTATTTTTTTATTTTATTTTAATGTAGCCCTTTATTGTAAAAGCTGTTTTTAGCTAGAGGGCTGTACAATAAAACAGACCACGGGCCAGATTTGGCCCACTGATTGTAGACTGACGTCATTCTAAGCCTCAAAATATTCCCCTACGTATTTTCTAAGGGAAGTAAGTTTAGAATGGGGTTGGTGCTCAGAGAAAAAAATGACTAAGCCAGCAAGATAGTTCCACTATCTTGGTGGAGGATTTTATGTATACTTGGAAACAATTTATAATCTGTAGGTTTTTGGTGTAATTTTCTGTAAATGTCAGTTAGGCCAGACTGTTATCTGATAGCGTTGTTCAAATCTTATATATCCTGTAGACGTTTTTTTTCCTCATATAAATTACTGAGAGAGGGCTGTTAAAATCTTCAACTGTGGTTGAAATTCGTTTATTTCTTCCTTTAGAGCTGTTAATTTTTTTTTAGAGCTGTCAGTTTTTGCTATATAAATTTTGTAACTATTGTTAAATGCATGTATATATGATGCTATATATATGCATCTGTTATGAGATACAGTATATAAATGTAGTTATGTATTCTTGATAAATTGATTCATCATTGTGAAATATGCACAATGATCCATATTGACTAATTATTTATTTATTTTAATTTTTTTATCTTAAAAGCTATTTATTATACACTTCATTATTAATTTTACAGTAAACTTTTTTTTTTTTTTTTTGCGGTACGTGGGCCTCTCACTGTTGTGGCATCTCCCGTTGTGGAGCACAGGCTCTGGACGCACAGGCTCAGCAGCCATGGCTCACGGGCCCAGCCGCTCCACGGCATGTGGGATCTTCCCGGACCGGGGCACGAACCCGTGTCCCCTGCATCGGCAGGCGGACTCTCAACCACTGCGCCACCAGGGAAGCCCCAGTAAACCTTTTTTTTTTTACAACTTTATTGGAGTATAATTGCTTCACAATGGTGTGTTAGTTTCTGCTTTATAACAAAGTGAATCAGTTAAACATATACATCTGTTCCCATATCCCTTCCCTCTTGCATCTCCCTCTCTCCCACCTTCCCTATCCCACCCCTCCAGGCAGTCACAAAGCACCGATATGATCTCCCTGTGCTATGCGCCTGCTTCCCACTAGCTATCTACCTTACGTTTGGTAGTGTATATATGTCCATGCCTCTCTCTCGCTTTGTCACAGCTTACCCTTCCCCCTCCCCATATCCTCAAGTAGGTCTGTGTCTTTATTCCCGTTTTACCCCTAGGTTCTTCATGACATTTTTTTTTCTTAAATTCCATATATATGTGTTACCATATGGTATTTGTCTTTCTCTTTCTGACTTACTTCACTCTGTATGACAGACTCTAGGTCCATCCACCTCATTACAAATAGCTCAATTTCATTTCTTTTTATGGCTGAGTAATATTCCATTGTATATATGTGCCACATCTTCTTTATTCATTCATCCAATGATGGACACTTAAGTTGTTTCCATCTCCGGGCTATTGTAAATACAGCTGCAATGAACATTTTGGTACATGACTTTTTGAATTATGGTTTTCTCAGGGTATATGCCCAGTAGTGGGATTGCTGGGTCATATGGTAGTTCTATTTGTCATTTTTTCAGGAACCTCCATACTGTTCTCAATAGTGGCTGTACCAATTCACATTCCCACCAGCAGTGCAAGAGTGTTCCCTTTTCTCCACACCCTCTCCAGCATTTATTGTTTCTAGATTTTTTGATGATGACCATTCTGACTGGTGTGAGATGATATCTCATTGTACTTTTGATTTGCATTTCTCTAATGATTAATGACGTTGAACATTCTTTCATGTGTTTGTTGGCAGTCTGTACATCTTCTTTGGAGAAATGTCTATTTAGGTCTTCTGCCCATTTTTGGATTGGGTTGTTTGTTTTTTTGCTATTGAGCTGCATGAGCTGCTTATAAATTTTGGAGATTAATCCTTTGTCAGTTGCTTCATTTGCAAATATTTTCTCCCATTCTGAGGGTTGTCTTTTGGTCTTGTTTATGGTTTCCTTTGCTGTGCAAAAGCTTTGAAGTTTCATTAGGTCCCATTTGTTTATCTTTGTTTTTATTTCCATTTCTCTAGGAGGTGGATCAAAAAGGATCTTGCTGTGATTTATGTCATAGAGTGTTCTGTCCGTGTTTTCCTCTAAGAGTTTGATAGTTTCTGGCCTTATATTTAGGTCTTTAATCCATTTTGAGCTTATTTTTGTGTATGGTGTTAGGGAGTGATCTAATCTCATACTTTTACATGTCCCTGTCCAGTTTTCCCAGCACCACTTATTGAAGAGGCTGTCCTTTCTCCACTGTGCATTCCTGCCTCCTTTATCAAAGATAAGGTGACCATATGTGTGTGGGTTTATCTTTGAGCTTTCTGTCCTGTTCCATTGATCTATCTTTCTGTTTTTGTGCCAGTACCATACTGTCTTGATTACTGTAGCTTTGTAGTATAGTCTGAAGTCAGGGAGCCTGATTCCTCCAGCTCCGTTTTTCGTTCTCAAGATTACTTTGGCTATTTGCGGTCTTTTGTGTTTCCATACACATTGTGAAATTTTTTGTTCTAGTTCTGTGGAAAAATGCCAGTGGTAGTTTGATAGGGATTGCATTGAATTTGTAGATTGCTTTGGGTAGTAGAGTCATTTTCACAAGGTTGATTCTTCCAATTCAAGAACATGGTATATCTCTCCATCTATTTGTATCATCTTTAAATTCTTTCATCAGTGTCTTATAATTTTCTGCATACAGGTCTTTTGTCTCCTTAGGTAGGTTTATTCCTAGATATTTTATTCTTTTTCTTGCAATGGTAAATGGGAGTGTTTTCTTGATTTCACTTTCAGATTTTTCATCATTAGTCATGAAAGAGATTTCTGTGCATTAATTTTGTATCCTGCTACTTTACCAAATTCATTGATTAGCTCTAGTAGTTTTCTGGTAGCATGTTTAGGATTCTCTATGTATAGTATCGTGTCATCTGCACGATACAGTGACAGCTTTATTTCTTCTTTTCCAATTTGGATTCCTTTCATTTCCTTTTCTTCTCTGATTGCTGTGGCTAAAACTTCCAAAACTATGTTAAATAAGAGTGGTGAGCGTGGGCAACCTTGTCTTGTTCCTGATCTTAGTGGAAATGGTTTCAGTTTTTCACCATTGAGGACGATGTTGGCTGTGGGTTTGTCATATATGACCTTTATTATGTTGAGGTATGTTCCCTCTATGCCTACTTTCTGGAGGGTTTTTATCATAAATGGGTGTTGAATTTTGTCAAAAGCTTTCTCTGCATCTATTGAGATGATCATGTGGTTTTTCTCCTTCAATTTGTTAATATGGTGTATCACACTGATTGATTTGCATATATTGAAGAATCTTTGCATTCCTGGAATAAACCCCACTTGATCATGTTGTATGATCCTTTTTAATGTGCTGTTGGATTCTGTTTGCTAGTATTTTGTTGAGGATTTTTGCATCTATGTTCATCATTGATATTGGCCTGTAGTTTTCTTTCTTTGTGACATCCTTGTCTGGTTTTGGTATCAAGGTGATGGTGAGGAGCATGGGCTCTAGGTGTGTGGGCTTCAGTAGTTGCAGCACGTGGCTCAGTAGTTGCAGCACGTGGGCTCTAGGGCACACAGGCTTCAGTAGTTGTGGCATGTGGGCTCAGTAGTTGTGGCTCGCAGGCTATTTTCCCTCTGTTTTATACATTAAATTATGTCTACAAATCTGTCTTTATTTTCACTAGCTTTTGTCTGCCATCTCCATTCTATTCTTTTTTTTTTTTTTTTTTTTTGCGGTATGCGGGCCTCTCACTGTTGTGGCCTCCCCCGTTGCGGAGCACAGGCTCCGGACGCGCAGGCTCCGGACGCGCAGGCTCAGCGGCCATGGCTCACGGGCCCAGCCGCTCCGCGGCATATGGGATCCTCCCAGACCGGGGCACGAACCCGTATCCCCTGCATCGGCAGGCGGACTCTCAACCACTTGTGCCACCAGGGAGGCCCTCCATTCTATTCTTAAGCTCACCCAAGTACAAAGTTTTCAGTTCTATAACTTATTTTTTTGTAGTCTACTTTTTTGGCTGAGATTTCCTATCTGTTCACTCATTCAGACCATCTTTTCCTTTAGTTCATCAAACTTAACTCTGTAGTATTTGCTTTAAAGTCCCTATTGTAAAATCCAACATTTGAGACATCAGGAAGACAGTTTCTATTGACTGTTGTGGTTGTTGTTGTTGTTGTTTTCTTGACTATGTGTTACATCTTCCTGTTTCTTTTCACATTTTAGATATTAAATGTGAAATGTTTTTTTACTAGACATTTTAGGTATTACACTGTAGAGCTTATAGATTATACCATCTTCCTCTGAGGAATGTTGAGGTTTTTTTTTTTTAATTGGCCTGACAAGTTGGAAAGTTTTGGGGCTTGGTTTTATTCTTTGTTAGGTCAGATCTGTGGAAAACCTCTCTAACTTGGTAGAGCTTAGCCTCTAAACCCTATGTCTCCTCAACATCTTTTCAGGTTTTGTGTTAGACTCTGCTAGGGAATCTAGAGTAGGTCTTACTGTAGGATGTGGGCCTTACTCTGTAGCCTGGCCTAATTTTTAAAGTTTATCTCACCTGGATGCCCTGGGTGTTGATGAGTGGTTAACAAGGGGTCTCCATTCTCAATGGGGTCTATATGCCATCATCTCCCAAAGCTATTGGACCTTTAATATAACTGTTCAGCTCAGTCCCTTTGCAGTTGATTTTGGATATGTCTCAGGGAGTCTTATTCTCTATGTATGTAGCTCAGCCTTCAGCCAAGGACTCACAGGGGTCTGACCCCCTACTCACAAGGGGTATTGCCCCCTCCAACACTAATTAGCTCCCTCTTCCTCAGTGTTCTGCTCTATAGATTCCACTGCTTCAGCTTCCCTGAATGCTAAGCACTACCTTCCCAGCTCAGCAGGACAGCCATTCTTTGCTTGGGCTGAAGCTTGCTGTGCTGTGGTTGGGAAATTGTACTGAGAAAAGAGAGCTGGGGTGATTGTGGAGTCCACCTTGTGAATTTCTCTTCTTTCAGAGATCAGGATCTTGCATTGCTAGTTATCCAATGCCAAAATAGTTACTTTATATCAGTTTATGGTTATTTTCGTTGGGAGAAGTAGGCTTGTATCAGTTACTCTATCATATTCAGAGGCAGAAGATCATAACTGTTACATCATAAAATTAAAGTCTGACAGTATTAAGTCTTTGTAAAGAATGGCACAATAGGAACTCATGTACCACACAGTTGGTGCTAGATTAAATTGTTAGAACCATCTTTTTTTAAAAATTGAAGTATTGTTGATTTACAATATTATATTAATTTCAGGTGTACATCCTGGTGCTTCAGAATTTTTATAGATTATCCTCAATTTAGATTTATTATAAAGTATTGGCTATATTCCCTGTGCTATACAATATATACTTGAAGCTTATTTATTTTATACATAGTAGTTTGTACCTCTTAATCCCCTACTCCTGTCTTGCCCCTTCTCACTCCCTCCCCCGACTGGTCACCATTAGTTGTTCTCTATATCTGTGAGTCTGTTTCTGTTTTGTTATATTCATTCATTTATTTTATTTTTTAGATTCCACTTGTAAGTAATAATATACAGTATTTGTCTTCTTTGACTTATTTCCCTAGGCATAATACACATGAGGCCTGTCTGTGTTGTTGCGTGTTACAACCATCTTTGTAAACAGTTTAATATTACTTACTAAAGTTGTCTATTTATGCATCCTAGGAAACATCTATTCCATTTCTAAATGTATGTGTATACACACAGATATCTAATAAGCATCAATTTCATATCATGTCCAAAATAGTATAATGGATAAATTGTGTCTTTGTGTATAATGGTTTGGTATTTAACAGTGAAATAAATTAATCATAGATACAGAAATGGGGATGATTTTTTTCTTTCAATATGTTTTATTATGATGAAGTTATAAAAGTAGATACAAAATATTTTTTTAAAAAAGTAGTTAACTGACTTAGAAAAATAGATAAAATCCCTGAAGTTTTAAAAATACAAAATAAATTTTCATGTAAAGAACATTTTAAAATATTTTAGATGATAAGACTAACTTAAACTATTTTCAATATAGACCAAACATAGAATGTTGTTCTATAATAAATCTATAGCACACTGGTAATCCATTTGGATTTACAGAATACTTGTTTGGAATAGAATCTGATAATGAGAGAAAACCCAAGTGAATTTCAATGCAGCTGCTTTAGTAAAATTACTGCTATCACAGGTAATATCAGTATCATCCCCCAAAGCCCTTTACAGTCTGAAGTATCAAAATCTAATGCAAAAACAAAGGAAGACTGAGGAACTATTATTTTCCCTCTTTGCCAGAAGTGTACAATAGTAAAAAACCAAATCCAGTTACTGAACTGATATTAGGAGGAAATAATGTCCCTGTTGAAGCTGCTTAGTTTGGTGTACCAGCTGGTATTTTCAGGCCAGAATTCTACAGACAGGAGAGACAGCCACCTACAACCAGGCAAGAGTAACACCAGCACCATGACTGGAGCTGCTTAGAAACAAAGAAATGGGGATGATTTTTAAAGTAATGCCAGTGTAGATCAAATAAGAGAATGGTAAAATGATGATAATTGAAACTAGGTAATGGATATATAGGGCTTCAGTATACTGTTCTATTTTTGCATATGTTAGAAAAATTCCCAAATAAAAATTAAACTAAAAAAGATTTGGTGAATGTTATTCATGGAATATATGTAGTATATTATATTATATTATCATATTAAAATATGATTTTATTTACATAAAGTTCAAAAACAGGGGAAGTGAAATATATTGCTTAGGGGAACTTTCAAAGGTGGCTAACAAAAGAACAGTTAGGAAATGACCTTCACTAAAATCCATACAGCAGTACCTCTGGAGAAAAGGAAGAGAATGTGATTGGGCAGAAGCAAACAAGGAACTTTAAGGTATTGGCAGTGTTCTGTTAACCTAGATGGTGGTAACAGGTGGTATTCACAGCTATTAATTTTTAAACTGTATACATATAGTTCACACTAAGGCAGAATTATTTTAAAAGACCTGGATGAAAGAATTTTGAGAGTTTTGGTTTGGTGTAGTCAAGGGAGGCATTATAGAGAAGGGTTAGGCTTAAACTTGGCCCTAGTAATGAATATTCTATATTATAATTAACAAAACACTTAATCTAGGACCCACTGTTTTGTTCAGTACTCCTGACCAAAAAAAAAAAAAAAAAAAAAAAAAACCCCAAAAAAATATCTTCCTTTGGAACGCATTCTTCTTGACTTCAGTTTCTGTCTTGTTTTTCATTCAGTCATCCATTCTTTGTTCATTCATTACAGATATCGGAGTACCTGTGAGGTGTCAAGCTTAGTGATAGGCACTTGTGTACAGTGTTGAGGAAAATAAATAGCAAGTCCCTGATGTGGAGTTTACAGGCCCAAGGTCCTTTATGTTTCCCCTGTTTGTTGAGCTCAGACTAGGAACCTCTTTTGTATGTTTGATTTAAGGTGTAGACTTGTCAGCCCTAAACAACTGGCTCATTTCTTGCCTTTTCCTGGGACTCTGCTTGATTTATTTTTCAGGTTTCTGTGGCAGAGAAAATTTTTTTCCCACTGCTAAAACAGTGGTTGTAAAATTTGCCCCCTTATAACTTTTACCAGAATTTCCATCCCTTGATGCACGCAAGAGCTTTTCCTTAGTTTTTAGGCACTATCTGGAAATGTACAAAATCAAAACAGAATAGGTAGTCCAGCTAGTGAAGGTAACCAGTTGGCTTGACTTGAAGGGGGAAAATGGAGAAAAGAGGTGAGGACAGAAAGTAGCCTCTGGTGCTGTAAGTAGGTGGACTGTCTCTTAAATAAATGTTAAAGCCTTGTGATTGTTGCGAAGAACAGTGATGATGAAAATGTTGTGTCTCAAAGAAAGTGGATTGAAGAGTGACTAAGAATTCAATACTAAAACAATGTATGTCAATAAATGAAAAATCAGTTTCTAAAGTATCTCCTTAAAAAATAGTGTTTAAGTTAGCTATTACAATGTAAATTATGTAGTTTATAAAATCTGGCCTATTCCTTCTTTGATGGAATTGCAGTGATGTGTAACACAGATGTACTTTTTAATATCCTGATAAAGATAATTTATGAAAAATACAGTTTACAATTTTTAAATTATTGTTTCTTGAGTAAAGAAAAGTTGTTCAACACTGATAGGTCTAAGACCTAACTTATGTGTCTTCTCTAATGCACTGGAGTTAAATATTATTTGGGAATTGGTTCTAGAGTCCTTTTAAGTTGAAAACTGAGTATGGCCAAAATACTCTTAAAAGTCCTTTAAGCGACTTGTAAAATACGTATGTGGTTTTAAACATAGCCCCACATCATAATATGCATATGTAAATTTATCACGTATATAGTAATGTAGCAGGATCATATTTATAAAATATTCGAGTGTTTCACTGTTTGAAGCACTTGAGCAAATTTATGAAGATTCTAACTTGGTGGCTCTTCCTGTTCTTGGTCATCTTTTTCTTAAGAGGCTGATTTTTAAAATAATTCAAATTTAGTCAAGTGTTTCTCAGCTTTTTTAAAACATGAAAGCCTTTAATTATAAAATTAGGTCCTTGAGGATATGGTGAAACTATACTTGTTTAGATACTTCACCTTTTAATCTCTCTTTTTTTTTTTTGGCTGCACTGCATGGTTTGCAGGATTTCCCCGACCAGGGATCAAACCCAGGCCCCTGGCAGTGGAAGTGCGGAGTCCTAACCACTGGACTGCCAGGGAATTCCCTAGATACTTTACCTTTTAATGGTCAGGACATTATTAAAATGTATGCATCCTTTTGTTGGGTTTTTCTTTATGTGAATTAACATTTTAGGGCTTAATTACTTCACTGCATATGTTCATTGAATAGAATGGCAGTTGCATTAAAAAAATAATAACTTAAAAAGTTACTGTAATTGCTGAACAAGTATAATCAAATTTCTTTAAGTTAAAAATGTTAGTACTATTGTGATGTACTGAAATTGAAGATTGGGTAGGTGGGATGGGAGCAGATTGTGAAGTGTCTTTAAATCTATGTAGGAACTTAGAATAAGGAGCAATTGTAGTTCTTACAAAGAAAAGTGGTATGATCAAAATATGGTTTAGTAAGGTTTAATATAACAGGCATTAGCTTAGGTCAGAGCAGTAAATAAGTTAAAACTTATTTATAATAATCCAGGGGTGAAATGAAATGCTGAACCAAAGGGATATGTATAATATGTATGTGAATTTTTTGAACCACCTGTGAGTTAATTATAGACACTATGCCACTTTATCCCTAAATATAAAGCCTGTATCTCTTAAAAACAAATACATTCTCCTACATAACAATAGTTGTCAAACATAGAAAGTTTAGTCTTGATAGAATGCTATATCTAATATATAGCCTATATTTAGATTTCTCTAATTGTCTTAATACTGTCCTTTATAACTTTTTATTTATTTTTTGATACCAACTCCAAGAATCACGTATCGCATTTAGAATTACATAATTTTAATTTTCTATAATTTAGAATAATTCCAAAGCCTTTTTTTTTTTTTTTTTTTTTTTGCTTTTCATGCCATTGGCTTTTTTTCTTTCTTTCTTTCTTTTTTTTTTTTTTTGCCTTTTCCATTACGGTTTATTACAGGATACTGAATATAGTTCCCTGTGCTATACAATAAGATCTTGTTGTTTATCCATTTTATATGTAATTGTTTGCACCTGCTAGTCCCAAATGCCCAATCCAGTCCTCCCCTGTCCCCCCTTCCCCTTGGCAACCACAAGTCTGTTCTCTATGTCTGTGAGTCTGTTTCTGTTTTGTAGATAAGTTCATTTGTGTCATATTTTAGATTCCATATGTAAGTGATACCATGTGGTGTTTGTCTTTCTGACTTAACTTCACTTAGTATGATAATCTCTAGGTCCATCCAAGTTACTGCAAATGGCATTATTTCATTCTTTGTTATGGATGAGTAATATTTTATTTTGTGTGTATATATATATATATATATATATATATATATATATATACACACACACACACACATACTTACACACCACATCTTCTTATCCATTCATCTGTTGATGGACATGTAGGTTGTTTCTATGTCTTGGCTATTGTAAACAGTGCTACTATGAATATAGGGGTGCAGGCATTGACATTTTTGAAGAATCCAGGCCAATAGTTTTGGAAAATATCCCTCAGTTTAGGTTTGCCTGGTATTTCCATATGACTAGCTTTAGGTTAAATATTTTTGGCAGGAATATTACATAGGTTATGTGCCCTCTTTAGTATATCACCTCAGGAGACATAATGATGTCATTTGGTTTTCATGTTGTCACTTTCCTTCATAGGTCTTCTGCAAACAGATGAAGAAGGTATCTGCTTCCCTTTGTAATTAATAAGTGATCTCTGGAGTAATATTTTAAAGCTGTGTTCCCCAGCAGTCTTCACTTAGTGTTTTAGCTTCCATTGATGACTTTTGCCCGAATCAGTTTTACTATGGTGATAATAAGATGGTAATTTTTTATTTGCTACTCCCTCTATGTCAGTTAGCATTCTTCTGTAAAAGAGAACTTCCCATTCATTTTCTATTTTGTATTTTAACTTTCTCTTCTCTCTCTGTTTCTGTCTCTCTCTCTTTTTAATGTCAGTATGGACTCTTGAATGGAGACCATTCCATTCCAGTTATTCATTTTGATGTTCAAATGTTTCAAATTTGGTCAGGTTAGAACTTTCTCAAGATGGCTCTTGTATACCAATATTATGTCCCCATTGCTTAGCACTTTTCATACCTTATGACATGACAAAATGACATGCTTGCCTTTACTGGGGGGTGTCTTTTTTTTATTATGGTAAAATATGTATACATAAAATTTACAGTTTTAACCATTTTTGAGTGTACAATTTCCACCTGCTTTTTAAATGTGGTCTTCCCTGGAAAATAAAGTGGAAAATAAAGAAAATAGTGTCAGAGACATAGGAGATACAGTCCCAAGCTCAAACATACATTTGATTGGATTCTCAGAGGAGAGGAGTGAGAGGATAAGGCAGAAATATTATTTGAAGAAATTATGGCTCACATTTTACCAAACCGATGAAAGATATAGCAAGGGATAAATTCAAGAGGTCCTATGAACTCCAAAGAATATAAATATAAAGGAAACCACATCAAGGTTATAATTTAAAACTGCTGAAAATAAATAACAAAAGCCAGAGAAAAAGGACAGATTTCTTTAAAAGCATCAATAGTAAGACTTAGAGCTAACTTTTCAGCAGAAATAATGGAAGTTGGGAAACAATGGGATGGTATAATCACAGTACTGGAAGGGAACTAGTGTTCACAAATAAAGGTAAACAAATAGTTGAAGGGTACACAATATAGGTGAATTTTATGGTATGTAAATTATATCTCAGTGAAGCTGTTTAAAAATGAAGGTGAAATAACCAACAGACATATGAAAACTGAGAAAATGTATTTTCAGCAGATATGCTTTAAAGAAAGTACAAAGGAAATATTTTAGGCAAAGGAAAATGATTCCAGGAAGAAGGTGAAGGTACAAAAAGGAATAAAGAGCAATGGAAATGGTAAATGCATGTGTAGATTTAAATAAATATTGACACTAACCACAACAAAGTTGGTATAACTCTATGGGTAAAGTAGATTTTTAAGGCAAAAAGAATTATTCAAGATTAAATGGGACATTTCATAATCATAAAAAGTTTAGTTGCACCAGAAAATATATTAGTTCTAACTTGTATGCACTTAATAGCAGCCTCAAAATATGTAAGACAAAAATTGATAGGTGTGCATAGACAAATTTATAATCATAGTGGGAGGTTTTAATACACCTTATCAAGAAAGATGCAAGCAGATGAAAAAATCAGTAAGGATGTGGGAAATGTGAACAACACAGTTAAAAAACTTGGCTTAATTGACAGAAATGAAATACTGCACCTGACATCTGCAGAATTCACATTCTTTTCAAGTGCACATTAACCCTTATACCATACACAGAAAAATCAATTCTAGATATATTGTAGTTTTAAATGTGAACATCAAAATAATAAAACTCATAAAAGATTAAGATAATATTTCCATGATCTTTTAGTACAGAAAGATTTACTAAACAGGAAATAACACAATGAAGCAAATGATTGATAAAATCTACTACATTAAAAAGAACTTTTCAACAGAAGACACCATAAGAGAGTAAGGTAAGGTACAGAGTGGAAAAAAGACATTTACAACATTTTGTAAAGAACTCATACAAATCAATGAGAAAGACAACTGTATAGGAAAATGAGCAATAGAATTGGATAGTCATCAAAAATAATTATCCAAATAAAATATACTAAAGGTTTTCATCATTATTAATAATCAGAGAAATACAAATTAAAACCACAACGAGATAACACATATACCAGAGTGGCTACATATTTAAATTTTTCAAATTTTTGAGATAATTATAGATTTATAGGAAGCTGGAAAAATAGTGCAGAGAGGTCCAGTGTGCACTTCACCCAGATAACCTTGCAAGGTTATCTTAGATAATTAAATCTAATTAAATCTGATAGCTTAGATAATTAAACCACAATATTAAAACCAGGAAATTGATGTTTATTATCACAAATGTGTGTGTATACTTCTGTATCATTTTATCACATGTAGATTCACATAACTACCATCAAAGTCAAGGCACTGAATTATTTTATCACCACAAAGATCTCCCTTGTGCTATTAAACTTACACCCATCTGCCTCCCCTCTACTGTTCCTAATCCCTGGTAGCCATTAATCTGTTCTCCATCTCTATAATGTTGTCATTTTGAGAATGTTATATAAATGGAATCATACAGCATGTTACTGTTTGAGATTGATATTTTTTTTAATCTCAATGCCCTTGAGGTCCATCCAAATTGTTGTTTATATCCATAGTTTGGTCCTTTTCAAAAAGACTAAATTTTTAAAAACTGACAATACCAAGTGTTGATGAGGATGTAGAGCAATAGGAACTTTGATATACTGCTAATGGGAATGTAAATAGGTACAACTACTATGAAAACATATTTGCATTTTCTACTAAAGTTGAAGTGCACCACCTGATTCAGCAATTCCACTCCTAGTAAATACTCAATAAAAATGTATGTCATCATAAATCACAGGAATTTTTTTTGGATTCATCTCCTAAAGTAAGGGAAATAAAAACAAGAAAAATAAATGAGACCTAATTAAACTTAAAAGATTTTGCATGGCAAAGGAAACCATCGACAAAAGGAGATGACAACCTACTGAATGGAAGAAATTATTTGCAAATGGTATGACCAATACGGGGTTAATATCCAACATATATAAACAGCTCATACAATGGAACATCAAAAAAAAAAAAAAAAGAAAGAAAAGAAACCTGATTAAAAAATGGGCCAAAGAACTGAATAAACACTTTTCCTAAGAGGACATGCAGGTGGTTAACAGGCACATGAAAAGATGCTCAGCATCACTAATCATCAGGGAAATGTAAATGAAAACCACAATGAAATATCACCTCACACCTGTCAGGATGGCTCCCATCTAAAAGAACACAATAACAAATGTTGGCAAGGGTTTGGAGAAAAGGGAACCCTCCTACACTGTTGGAGGGAATGTAAATTGGTGGAGCCACTGTGGTAAATAGTATGAAGGTTTCTCAAAAAACTAAAAGTATAACTGCCATGTGACCTGGAATTTCCAGCCCTGGATATATACCTGAAAAAAACAAAAAACACTAATTTAAAAAGACACTTGCACCCAATGTTCATAGCAGCATTATGTACAATTGCCAAAATATGACTGCAACCTAAGTGTGCATCAAAAGATGAATGGATAAAGAAGATGTGGTATACATACACACACACAACATGCATACACACACACACACACAATGGAATACTACTCAGCCATAAAAAGAACAAAATTTTGCCATTTGCAGCAAAGTGGATGGACTTGGAGGGCATTATGCTAAGTGAATAAGTCAGAGAAAGACAAATACTGTATGATCTCATTTATATGTGGAATCTAAAAAATACAACAAAGTAGTGAATATAACAAAAAAGAAACAGACTCACAGATATAGAGAACAAACTAGTGGTTACCAGTAGGGAGAGGGAAGGAGGGAGGGGCAATACAGGAGTGGGGTAGTAAGAAGTACAAACTATTAGGTATAGGATAAGCTACAAGGATATATTGTACATATCCAGGGAATATAGCCAATATTTTATAGTAACTATAAATGGAGTATAAAATTTAAAAATTGTGCATTACTGTGACATATAATATTGTATATCAACTATACTTCAATTTACAAAAAGGTAAAAAAACACATGTTCACCAAATAAGTGTTCTGTAAAAACATATTTATAGCAACATTATTTATGACAGCTATAGTCTGGAAAGGACCTGATGCTCATCAACAGTAGAATGAATTTTTGTATTTATCTTTTAAAAAAAAATTAATTAATTTTTATTTTTATCTGCGTTGGGTCTTCGTTGCTGCACGTGGGCTTTCTCTAGTTGCGGTGAGCGGGGCCTGCTCTTCGTTGTGGTGTGCAGGCTTCTCATTGCGGTGGCTTCTCTTGTTGCAGAACACGGGCTCTAAGCATGCAGGCTTCAGTAGCTGTGGCACGTGGGCTCAGTAGTTGTGGCTCGTGGGCTCTAGAGCGCAGGCTCAGTAGTTGTGGTGCACAGGCTTAGTTGCTCCATGGCATGTGGGATCTTCCTGGACTAGGGCTCAAACCTGTGTCCCCTGCATTGGCAGACAGATCGTTAACCACTGTGCCATGGGGGAAGTCCCTAGAATGGATTTTTTAAAATTGTGGTTTGATCATACAATAGAGTACCGTAGAGCAGGGATGGACAAACTTTTTCTGTAAAGAGCTGTGTAGTAAATATTTTAGGCTTTGTATGTCATACATTGACTATGGCAACTACTCAACCCTGCAGTTGTAGCATTGGAGCAGCCGTGTGCAATATGTAAACAAATGGATGTGGTTGTGTTCCAGTGAAACTATTTACAAAGACAAACTTTGGCCTTTAGGGGCTGTAGTTTGTTGACCTCTGCTGTAGAGCCACAACCTATAGATGAATCTCATAAAGATAATTTTGTGTTAAAGAAAACATACATTATGATTACTTTTTTATAAAATTCAAAAACAGGCAAAATGAATCTATAGAATTAAAGTATGAGTATTGGCTGTCTTTAGGAAGAAAGACAGGGCAGTGATAGGAAGGAGCATGAAGGGTACTTCTAGTGTGCTAGTTATATCATCTTTACCCGAATGGTGGTTCCACAGGTCTGTTCACTTTTGACTTATTGAGATATATACCTATGATTTATGCCCTTCTCTAGTGTGTGTGTATACATATATATGTAAACTGGGGTGTGTTATACCATAATTAGTTTTTTTTCATAATTAGTTTTAAAAGTTAAAAACAAAACAGAAACGTATTATTTGTGTTCCCATCAGAATAGAACTGTGTTTATTCATTTATGGCATATGATAAACATACAATAAATGTTCATTGAAGTGGGAATTGGTAATAGCAAGCTCTGTAGCAAGATAAGGGACAATGAAGAGTAATGACTCAATTAGCTTGAAGAGGTTATTGAAGACTTTTGGGAAAGCAATTTTGGTATAGGGGAAGTAATCATTTAAGGCATTTTCATGAAAAGAAGATAGATCCTAGTTTAAAAGGCTAACTGTATCTAATAAATGGTGTGAGCTGTCAAGTAACATTCATGTTTGAAGACAGAAGGAAAAGATTGTTTGGATAGCTGTTAAGAGCAAGATGCCACAACTATTTTGTAATGGTGATGTTTAATTTGGCTCATCAGACAGATACTTTTGTCATGTCTTTTACCTCCTTACACTCTTTTTAGATGTTACTCTGTAAAGGATCATGGACCAATTAGCACTGAGGAGTAGTGTAGATGTGATACAGCGTTTAATGGGAAAACTTACCAGAAGTAATAGAATGCAAGTAGTCCCTCAAACTCTTTTTTTTTTCTTTCCCCACAGCTTCAGCCAGGCTTCAATAGTCTTTGTGCATTATGGCCCAATGACCTTCCAGTAGAGAATGGCCTCCACCTCTGTAATGTTTTACATATATGTAGGTCAGGGCAGGGAACATCTATGTGATTATGTAACAAAAATTAGAAAGGGACCCTAGGGGCAGGGATGGGCCCATTTATCCTTTGAGCTAACAGCTTAGACCTATGCAGTATCCTTGCTACTAAGCTTATAAAAGGGGTTTGGAAATGAACCTTCAGAGCCATCTAGGATTATGTTTCATCACATGTTTCCCACTATTAGAAAAAGAGCAGAAACTTCTTGGACTAGTGTTAAAGGTCTATTAACTTTCTCCAGCTTCCTTATCAGACCATTGGTTCTAAACAAATCTTGTCATTTACTGAATTATCTTCTAATAAATGATTGCTTATTCGAAGCTTCTCATCTTTTTTTGTTTGTTTTTGTTTTTTGTTTTTTGTTTTTTGCAGTACTCGGGCCTCTCACTGTCGCGGCCTCTCCCATTGCGGAGCACAGGCTCCGGATGCGCAGGCTCAGCGGCCATGGCTCACGGGCCCAGCCGCTCCGCAGCATGTGGGATCTTCCCGGACCGGGGCACGAACCCGTGTCCCCTGCATCAGCAGGAGGACTCTCAACCACTGCGCCACCAGGGAAGCCCCCAAGCTTCTCATCTTTGCTCATAGTACCTAATTTAGTATGCTTTTCCCTTTCTCTAAATTCTCATTCTAAGGAGCTGCTTTGTCCCATCTCTTCTGTGATGCCTCCCTTATGATCTCAATTCTTATACCAAATACTATCCACTTTTCATACACTGTCTAATATTATTTTTATGTGTGCATTTCTTTCTTTCCCTCTAACTTGTAAATTCCTTAAGGGTAGGGAACATGAATTGGATTACTCTGTAACCTCTATAATACTCTAGTGGTCTTATGTGTAAATGCTCAACAAATAGTTAATGATAAGAATGTGTGTTCTTATAATGTATTTTAATTATAAAATAGTCATAATATTTTAGGATTCTTGATGCCTCTTTTAGACTCTGAATATTAATTATTATTAAGTATAATGCTAGATTCTTTATTAGAATATCTTTTCTATTCGGTTGCAATCAATTCCTGTTTTTAAAACTCATTTTTTGAGATTAGTATCAATTATTGTCTGTTGGTTACTCTATTAGCCAGTTTAGTAATTAGATTTCTCCATTCTACTTCAGCAAGAAGTTGAGAACTTTAAGAAGCTAAATCTCATTAGTAAAGAGCAGTTTGAAAACCTAACACCTGAACTTCCTTTTGAGCCAAACCAAGAAGTTCCTGTAGCACCTTCACAGTCCAGGCAAGGTATGTAAATCTGCTTTTGTGTAAGTGTCTGAATAATATTAAAGCAGTTCTAAATTGTTTTTAAAATTTGCCTCTTTTTTTTTTTTTTTTTTGTGGTATGCGGGCCTCTCACTGTTGTGGCCTCTCCCGCTGCGGAGCACAGGCTCCGGACGCGCCCGCTCAGCAGCCATGGCTCACGGGCCCAGCCGCTCCGCGGCATGTGGGATCCTCCCAGACCGGGGCACGAACCCGTGTCCCCTGCATCGGCAGGCAGACTCTCAACCACTGCGCCACCAGGGAAGCCCAAAATTTGCCTCTTTTTTATTTGTGGAAAACATTTAGATATCTGGTAAAAGACTAGAAATTTAAAACTAAACTTTTATTTATCCTTTGGTGAACTTCAAAACATTTTAGAGACTTAAAAATACAGCTTGTAAATTTGGTAAGACAGCCATGTAGTAAATTATCGTAGTTGGAAGACCACCTTACTCTTGGTGAATAGGCAGGTAATCGCAAAGGTGATCCAGGAATTATAATACTACTTCATGCTCAAACCCAAACGCTTACTTTAAAGTAGGCTGAATTGGTTGGTTTCTTTATGTGTCTCATTTGATTTTGAGATTGCTGGGAATGCTTCTCTTCGCAAAATAAGGAAAAATTTTCACTCACTTGCTGATTCCTTAAAATATAACACTACCATCATTCTTTTGCTTTAAGGCCTTAGCTTTGTGTGAAAGTGTAAGTACATTTGGGAGATTCATAAAATTGAATCTGACATTTTCAGGCAAGTGTAACTGATTTTATTATAGTTTTTCCTGAAGGCAGGTTAAAGAAAATCTTTTAATTTGGAAAACTTCAGACATATACAGAAATAAAGCAAATTGTATAATGAAACCCCATGTACCCATTACCTACCCATTAGCTGCTTTATCATCTCATAGCCGATTTTATTTTATCTTGACTCCACTCATTCTCTTTACCTCACACTTGGATTATTTTGAAACAAACTCCCAATCATATTATTCATAATTTTTCATTTCTAAATATTTCTGTATGTGTCTTTAATAAGATAAGGACTACCTATTTTAACACATAAATAAGCCAGTACCATTATCACATCTAAAATTAACAGTAATTCCTTAATATAAAATATCTAGTTGGTGTTCAAATTTTCTCATTCATCACTTTAAAAAAAAATCAGGATCCATATAAACTCCAAACATTGCAGTAGGTTGATATGTCTCTTTTAGTATATAGGTTCATACTGTTGTGTTTTTTTTTCCCTTGAACTTTATTGTTGTAGAAACTAGATTGTTTGTCCTGTAGAATTTCTTACATTCTGGACTTTGCTGATTGCATCCCATGGTTTCATCCAACCATTTTCTGGTCCTGAATTTTCTTTAACTGTGATTTTGATACAGAGGCTTGAATAGATTGAGGCTCACATTTTTGCAAGAATATGTCATATGTTGTGTTGAATACTTATACCAGGAGGCACATAATGCTCGATTGTCTCTCTTTGGTGTCTCTCTTTGATAATCATCGCTTGAAGTTTTATTTCACAAGGGGCTTCAAAATAGTGATAATTCTATTTTCATAATTCCTTCTTAATTTAGTAGATTACTTCCATAAAGAGCATTTCCCTTAATTGACTATTTGATTTTCCTGAGATAGAGTTCTTATAGGAAAGGGAATAAATGCTTAATTCTTTCACTTTGTTTACTAGTTTTCAAAGTAATGAAATGGTTCTCTACCTCTTTCTTTGCTGACCAATGAGGAGGTTTTTTGGGTTTTTTGTTTTATTTTAAAAGTATCACTATGATCAAAACTATTAGAGCTCATCAAAAAATTTGGTAAAGTTGCAGGATATGAAATTAATATACAGAAATCGGTTGGATTTCCATACAATAGCAATGAACTATCAGAAAGAGAAATTAAGGAAACAATCCCAATTACAACCCCATCAAAAAGAATAAAATACCTAGGAATAAACCTACCTAAGGAGGTGAAAAACCTGTACTTGGAAAACTATAATTCACTGATGAAAGAAATTGAAGACAACACCAACAGATGGAGATATATACCATTTTCTTGGATTGGAAGAATTAATATTGTTAAAATGACCATACTACCCAAGGCAATCAACAGATTCAGTGCAATGCCTATCAGAATATTAATGGCATTTGTCACGGAACTAGAACAAATAATTTTAAAATTTGCATGGGAACACAAAAGACCCGGAATAGCCAAAGCAATCTTGAGAAAGAAAAACAGCTGGAGGAGTCAGGATCCCAGACTTAAGATGATACTACAAAGCTACAGTAATCAAAGCAGTATGGTACTGGCACAAAAGCATACATACAGATCAATAGAACAGGATAGAAAGCCCAGAAATAAACCCACGCACCTCTGGTCAATTAGTCTACAACAAAGGAGGCAAGAATGTACAGTGGAGAAAAGACAGTCTCTTCAATAAGTGGTGCTTGGAAAGCTGGACAGCTACATGTACAATAATGAAATTAGAACATTCTCTACATCATATACAAAATAAACTCAAAATGGATTAAAGACCTAAATGTAAAACCAGAAGCCATAAAACTCCTAGAGGAAGACTTGGGCAGAACACTCTGTGACATAAATCACAGGAATTTTTTTTGCATCTTTCTCCTAAAGCAAAGGAAATAAAAGCAAAAATAAACAAATGGGACCTAATTAAACGTAAAAGATTTTGCATGACAAAGGAAACCATCGACAAAAGGAAATGACAACCTACTGAGTGGGAGAAATTGTTTGCAAATGATATGACCAATAAAGGGTTAATATCCAACATATATAAACAGCTCATACAATGGAACATCAAAAAAACAAACAACCTGATTAAAAAAAGGACTGAAAAACTGAATAGACATTTTTCCTAAGAGGACATGCAGGTGGCCAACAAGCACATGAAAAGATGCTCAGCATTGCTAATCATCAAGGAAATGTAAATCAAAACCACAATGAAACATCACCTCACACCTCTCAGGATGGCTGTCATCCAAAAGAGCACAAATAACAAATGTTGGCAAGGGTGTGGAGAAAGAGGACGCTCCTACATTGTCAGTGGGAATGTAAATTGGTTGAGCCACTGTGGAAAACAGTATGGAGGTTTCTCAAAAAACTAAAAGTAGAACCACTATATGACCTGGCAATTCCAGTCCGGGTATATATCTAAAAAAACAAAAACACTAATTTAAAATAAAGACACACGTACCCCAATGTTCATAGCAGCATTATTTACAATTGCCAAAGTATGGAAACAACCTAAGTATGTATCAACAGATGAATGGATAAAGAAGATGTGGTATATAGAGATATACAATGGAATACTACTCAGCCATAAAAAGGAAAAAAAATTTGCCATTTGCAGCAACATGGATGGACTTGAAGGACATTATACTAAGTGAAATAAATCAGACAGAGAAAGACAGATACCCTATGATCTCACTTATATGTGGAATCTAAAAAATACAAACTAGTGAATATAGCAGGAAAGAAACAGACTCACAGATATAGAGAACAAACTAGTGGTTAACAGTGGGGAGAGGGAAGGGGGGAGAAGGATTATGAGGTTAGGGGATTAAGAGGTACAAACTATTATGTGTAAAATAAGCTACAAGGGTATATTGTACAACATGGGGAATATAGCCAATATTTTATAATAACTATAAATGGAGTATAACATTTAAAAATTGTGAATCACTATATTGTACACCTACAACTTATATACTGTTGTACATCAACTATACTTCAACTGAAAAAAGAGAAAATTATCACTCTGATCTCATAAATACATGAGATGGGTTTTACTCTACTGTCTTATTGATACTTGGGCCAATTATCAGTTTATTGACTTTTAGCTCCAAATCCACCTTTCATTGCTTTGTTCTGTGATAATGGAGTTGGACTCTTTTTCTAAAATATTATTTTTTCATTTGTTTATATTTATTTATTATTTTTGGCTGCATTGGGTCTTAGTCGCGGCACACAGGATCTTTTTTTTTTTTTTTTTTTGTGGTACGCGGGCCTCTCACTGTTGTGGCCTCTTCCGTTGCGGAACACAGGCTCCGGATGCACAGGCTCAGTGGCCATGGCTCACGGGCCCCGCCGCTCCGCGGCATGTGGGATCCTCCTGGACCGGGGCACGAACCCGTGTCCCCTGCATTGGTAGGCGGACTCTCAACCACTGCACCACCAGGGAAGCCCCCACACAGGATCTTTTGTTGCGGCACATGGGCTCTCCGTTGCAGTGTGCAGGCTTCTCTCTAGTTGTGGCATGTGGGTTTTCTCTCTGTAGTTGTGGTGCACAGGCTCCAGAGTGCATGGGCTCTGTAGTTGTGGTGCGCAGGCTTCTCTCTAGTTGTAGCATGTGGGTTTTGTCTCTCTAGTTGTGGCACACAGGCTCCAGAGTACATGGGCTCTATAATTGTGGTGCACAGGCTCCAGAGCTCATGGGCTCTCTAGCTGAGGTGAGAAGGCTCAGTGGTTGTGGCGTGTGGGCTTAGTTGCTCTGTGGCATGTGGGATCTTCCCAGACCAGGGATTGAAGATGCAGTTCCAGTTCCCTGCATTGGAAAGCAGATCCTTTACTGCTGGACCACCAGGGAAGTCCCTGGAGTTGGACTCTTAACTGTCTTGTTTGCCAGGTGGTTAAGCTTTGTCAGTACTCTAGTTGCTACTGAGTTGGTCATTGTTTCTAGGCCTTTTCTATTGAAAGAGCTTGGAAATTTTTTTTAAGGAAAATTACATTACAAATTTATATTGATATTTTTTGTTCAAATTTAGGATTACAGATTTTAATTTTAATTTGTTAGATTTTATATTTGTACCACGTTTTACTTATGTGAAAAAAATATCATTCCTAAACACAGTAACAGAATTGTTTATCCTATGATATAGTAGCTTCAGAATAACAATAATATTAAATAATATTACTATAAATACTAAAAGAAGCTTACTTTTTAAAAAATTCTTTAAATTTTTAAGCTTTGAACTTTTAAAAACTTTATACTTTTAAACTTTTTTTAAAAAAACATCCTTAGGGTATTCCACTAAGGATGTTTAGTCTAATTACAAGATTTTTTGTGTTGTTTAATTTGAGTAAATTAAAATTGATGATTTATCCTCCTCACCACATCATAGAATTAAAGTCCCAAGAGATGTATTTTATTTAATTAATTAATTTACTTAAATTCCCGGGATCTACTTTTAACTTTTTAATAAATTATGCCATACAGTACAGTTTTAAAATTCAGTGACTCAAAGTGATTTAAAGTTATTATTGAAGTCAGAGTTAGTGTGTGTAGTTTTTTCATGATAAAAGAAGTGACCACATTTTAAATAAACAAAGATTTCATGTTAGCATCTTTGTTTAGCTTGGCACCTTGGACTATACCCTATGAGAACTATTAAAGAGATATGCAGAGTCTTGGAATAAACTACAGATTACACTCTGGTCCCCTGATAATCTCAATAATTTTTATTTTTAACTGGGCAGATATACTGCTCTGTGCAAAGGGAAAGAAGATAGCATCCCATTTTCAAAAGGAAAGAAGCATGGAGGATATAGTTCACAGCTACAAAAATACATATGATTCATTTGAAAATGGAGCCTTCTTAAAGACAGTGATCTAGTCAACCATCAGCACCTTCCATTGCCAATAAGTAAATATTCTCCCATATGCACAGTTTGGATTGCATCATATCTACCACTCTTCATTTTACTCATTTTACTTAATATCATCCCATGGGCACATTCCCAAGTTGTTAAGTCCCAAAGAGATAAATTTTACAATGCATAAAAGTAACAAAGAATTAGAGGGAAGAGGGACTTCCCTGCTGGTGCAGTGGTTAAGAATCTACCTGCCAATGCAGGGGACATGGGTTCAATCCCTGGTCTGGAAAGATCCCACATGCTGTGGTGCAACTAAGCCCGTGCACCAAAACTACTGAGCCTGTGCTGTAGAGCCCATGAGCCACAACTACTAAAGCCTGTGCACTTAGAGCCCGTGCTCCTCAACAAGAGAAACCACTGCAACGAGAAGCCTGCACACCGCAACGAAGAGTATCCCCCACTCGCCGCAACTAGAGAAAGCCCTCGTGCAACAACGAAGACCCAATGCAGCCAAAAATAAATAAATAAATAAATATTTTTAAAAATTAGAGGGAAGGGGTGAGGGGAGATACAAACTACTATGTATAAAATACATAAGCAACAGGGATATATTGCATAGTACATGGGAATATAGCCATTGTTTTGTAATAACTTTAATGGAGTATAATCCATAAAAATATTGAATTATGTTGTATGCCTGAAATGAATATAATATTGTAAATCAACTATACTTCTATTTTAAAAAGTCATTATGAAAAAAGATTAACATCAGTAGAAAAAGTAGTTGACAAAACATAAACTGGAGCTTCACATAGAGGAAAACTGTATGGCTGGTAAATATGAAAAGATATTATACTCTACTTTGCTGTGATTTGCCAGTTAAAACCATGGTGACATAACATATTATAACCCAGCAGTTTCACTTCAACAGATACTGTTGCAAATGTTTACCAAAAAGAACATTTATAGCAACATTGTTCATAATATTAAAAAAAAAGAAAACTAAAAATATACCCATTTATAGTAGAATATAATATGTGGCATATTCATAGAAAGGAAAAGTATGCAGCAGTGGAAAATGAAAGAACTAAAGCTACATGTGACAAAATGGGTTAATCTTAAAAGTAGAGGATGTATCAATTTAATGCCATCATATAAAATTCATGGATACATGCATAGCCTGTAGAAACCATGAAGAACAAGGGGAAGTATAATAAAATTATAATAAAATAAAAATTAATATAGTGTTTAATTCCTGAGAAAAGGGAGGAATCCCATTTGGAAAGTCTGCAAATGGGTTTGCCTGAATCTGTAATTTATGTATTAGCCTAGTTGGTGGGTTTGTGAGTACCAACTCTATGTTTCTTTTAAATATTGCCTTCCTGGGTTATAAGTGATTAAGCTCTTTAAGTAAAGTCTCAGATATTTACCAAAAGATTTTTTTTAAATCCAGTGTTTTTAGAAAGCTTAAATTTTTTCCATACTTAATTTCTTGTTCTCATTTTCATTTCTAAATCAACTGTATTTTTAAATCTATATATACATTTATTAATCTTCATGTGTTATAATCTCCAATTTTTAAAAATATGAACAGAAAGAATAAGCAAAAATTAAGAATAGAAATCAATGTATTGCTATGATAAGAAATGTTGAATAGATTAACTTTCAGTTATAAAGACAATTATGGATTAGATTTAAAGAATATTCAGCTCTGTGCTCTTGGTATGTTATAAGTATACAGAAAGATTAAAAGGCCAAAGGATGCAAAATGCTATAAAACAACGATGGTAATAAAAAGAACTGCTATTGCTATTACAAAATAGAATTTAAGGCAAAAAAAGTGTTTGTTTTCACTGTCTTTAATATCTATCTTCCTCTTTATCCCCTATACCCGATTCAAACGAGCTTTTGCCCCTCACACCCCACATCAGCTTTTGATAGTGCCTCTAGAGATCTCTGTGTTTAAGAGGGGTCATATCAATCATCTTCCCCAACAGCATTGGATCAATCATTCTCTGTCTTGAAACACATTCTTCCTATACACTATTTACTGAGTTCTCATTCTACTTCAGGGGGTCTTATTTGCTGGTTCTTCCCCATTTCCCCAAGCTTTGGATGCTTTAGCACCTAGTCTTCAAGTCTCTTCTCTTTCTGATCCTCAATAACTCCTCAGGTAATAGTATTTAGTTTCATGGTTTTAAATAGAATCCTTATACCAATGAGTGTCAAATTTATGTGTACAGACTCCATCCTATATTCCATATAAATAACCAACTGTGTAGTCAACAGTTTCACTTGGATATTTTATAAACATGTCAAACTTTGTATGTTCAAAATCCAAAGTCTGAATTACCATGCCTTTCCAAGGACTTCTCCTCCCAGACTTCTACATTTCTATAAATGTTAACTGAATTTTTCTAGTTGTACAGGTAAAAAAAAATCTTGATGTTATCTTTGACCCCTTTCTTTTTCAACTTCTATTTCTTATTCCTTCTTATTCCTTTATATCAATTACCCTTTAAAATATATTCAGAACCTAACTACTTCTCACCTTCTCTACTTCTATCACCCTGGCAAAAGCCATCATCATTTTACCACTGGTTAATTATAATAACTCCTAATCTCTTTCCTTTCACTCCACCTTACAAGGATCCAGAGTTATCTTCTTTCTTTATTTTCTTTAAAAAAATATAAAGTATAACTTATATTCAGTAAATTTCACACTTTTTGGATATACAGTTTTGGGAATTTTGACAGATGCACTCATGTAACTACCACCTACTCAAATTATAGCACAGTTCCATTACTCCCCACAAATTCTCCCATGCTTGTTTGTAGTCAACCCCATGCCTAGCCTTTGGCAGCCTGTTTTCTATTTTCTACTCCTATAGTTTTGCCTTTACCAGAATATCATATGAATGGGATTGTGTAGAGTGTAGCCCTTTGAGTCTGACTTCTTTCATTTAGTGTAATGCATTTGAGATTCATCCATATTTTTGTGTGTTATTTGTTCCTTTTTACTGGTAAGTAATATTCTGTTACATGGATGTAAGCATTAGTTGAAGAACGTGTGGGTTTTTTTTAGTTTTGGTGATTATGAATAAAGATGCTATAAATATTTGCTTATAGGTTTTGATGAGACTGTAAGTCTTCATTTCACTTGGGTAAATACTTAGTGGGATTGCTGGGTCATGTGGTAAGTGTATGTTTAACTTTATAAGAAACTTTCTAATGGTTTTCCAAAGTGGCTGTGTCATTTTGCATTCCCACCAGCAATGTATGAGGGTTCCAGTAGCTCCACGTCATCACGAGCACTTGGTATCGTAAGTTTAAAAAAATTTTTGCCATTCTAATATGTATGTATTAGTATCTCATTGTGACTAAACATGCTGAGCATCTTTTCATGTGGTTATTTGCCATCAGTATATCTTTGGTGAAGTGACTGCTCAAATATTTTGACTTTTTTTTGAGTTTTCTTACTGACCTTTGAGAGCTATTTATTCTGGTTCAAGTCTTTATTACATATGTAATTTGCACATATCTTCTCCCAATCTAGAGATTATCTTTTCATTTTCTTAAGAGGGCCTTTTGGGAGTTCCCTGGTGGTCTAGTAATTAGGATGCAGTGCTTTCACTGCCATTGCCTGGGTTCAGTCCCTGGTTGGGTAACTGATATCCTGCAAGCCACGTGGCACAGCCAAAAAAAAAAAAAAAAAGAGTGCCTTTGAAGAGTAGAACTTTTTTTTTCCATGCTGCACAGCTTGTGGGAGACTGATGTGAACTTCTTATTTTTAATGATGTGCAATTTAAAAATTTTTTGTGGATTATGCTTTTGGTGTCTGGTGTCTAGGTAAGAAATCTCTGCTTAATCCAAAATCCAGAGATTTTCTTTTTCTTTTCTTTTTTTTTTTTTTTTTTTGAGCAGAGAAAGTTTTATTGCAGGGCCATGCAAGGAGAACAGTGGCTTGTGCTCAAAAGCCCAAACTTCCTTATGGTTTTCAGGGAAAAGTTTTTGTAGGCAGAATTTGGGGTGAGGGCTGCTGGGTTTGTGACTTTCTTCTGACTGGTTGGTGGTGAGGTAACAGGGCAGTGTTCTAGGACTCTTGTGCTGAGCCTGAAATTACCGTCTTCCACCTGGGTGGGACCTTACTTCCTGTCGAAGAACTCAACAATATATTGTTTTGTTTTTTAAAGTGTGCTTACATTGAAATACACATTTTATTTATTTAGTTAGTTTTTATTTTTGGCTGTGCTGGGTCTTCGTTGCTGCATGTGGGCTTTCTCTAGTTGTGGCTAGTGGGGGCTACTCTTCTTTGTGGTGTGCAGGCTTCTCATTGTGGTGGCTTCTCCTGTTGTGGAGCACGGATTCTAGGCACGTGGGCTCAGTAGTTGTGGCTCGCGGGCTCTAGAGTGCAGGCTCAGTTGTTGTGGCTCAGGGCTTAGTTGCTCCGCGGAACATGGGATCTTCCTGGACCAGGGCTTGGACCCGTGTCCCCTGCATTTGCAGGTGGATTCTTAACCACTGAACCACCAGGAAAGTCCCAATATATTGTTATGTATATTCTTTAAGGAGAAACCAGGACCTTGCCCCATTCTGCACTATTTTTTCTTGATGCTCCTCCTTTGTTTCTGCATTCCCTCACTTCCTTGATTAGCAGCTGTTTGAATATGCCCTTTGGAACTCTGGGAGGGTCTAGGAGGCTGAATGAAGCCTATTTCCTATATACAAGAAATGGGGGACACAAAGAATTTGTACCTGGGAGGGCCCCATAGGGTCCTGCCCAATTTCAATCCCCCCTTTTGTTTGCTACTCTTCAATCTTGAGAAAGCCTGTTGGACAAGAAAGGGAATAACATTTTGGACAGAGAGCTTAATCATAAACTTGGCAGAGGAACTTGGTTTTAGGGGACTCGGTTTCAATCCCCACTCCTGTTTCAACCTTCCTCAAATCTTTCAGGGAATGAGGTGATGAGCACTCTAGCTACTTCCTCCTGAAATGGGGTGTAGTCCTGCCTTGATTTGGGGAATGGACACCGAGTTGGAAATATTCCCCTGTTCCGAGTCCTGGATCTGAGTCTTGTCTGATTAAGATCTCAATCCCTTGGTCTTCCATTTTGGTGCAACAGACCCAATTAGAAGTAGGATGAGTGACAGCCCAAACTTTAATAGACAAAATAGATCTCATTCCCTGAGGAATTCAGGAGAATAAGCCTGAAAACCAGTCTGGACCTGACATTTAGGGGGAGACTTGTAGCCAGGTAGCCAGTTGTCTAATTTTATTTATTTGTTTGCCTGTTTGTTTATTTATTTATTTATCAAATCTGTTGGGTCTTAGTTGCGGTACATGGGATCTTTCATTGCAGTGCGCGGGCTTCTTGTTATGGTGCGCAGACTTTCTCTCTTGTTATGGAGCGTGGGCTACAGAGTGCACACGCTCATTATTTCCAGTGCTCTAGCTCTCTAGTTGTGGTGTGCAGGATCCAGAGTGCATGGGCTCTGTAGTTGCAGCACGTGGGCTCTCTAGTTGTGGTATGTGGGCTCAGTAGTTGCGGCACATAGGCTTAGTTGTCCTGCAGCATGTGGGATCTTAGCTGCCCAACCAGGGATCAAACCTGGGTCCCCTGCATTGCAAAACAGATTCTTAACCACTGGACCACCAGGGAAGTCCCCTGGTTGTCTAATTTTATATAAGTAGGTTTTAACTTCTTATGTGGTATTTACGTATATGTAACAGAGCTATTGGCCACAAAGATTTTCTGTTAGAGGCTTTATATTTTTAGCTTTTACAGAATTCAGGTCTCTATTCAATTTTGAGTTAATTGTTGTTTTTTTTCTTTTTGGTATATGATATAAGTATGGATATGGATATCCAGTGATTTCAGCACCATTTGTTGGAAAGTTTATTCTTTCTCCATTGAACTGCCTTTTGATCTTTGACAAAAACAAATTAACTATATGTGTTGTATAGATTTTGGACTCTATATTCTGTTCATCTTGTCTCTATGTTTATCCCTTTGCCAGTAGCACAACTTGATAACTATAATCTTAAAATCAGTATATGTCCTCGACCTTTTTTCTTTTTTAAAAAAAAAGTCTTGTCTATTCTAGTTTATTTGCCTTTTCATAAAATTATAAAAATAGCTTATTGGTGTTTATAAAAACTCCAACTGGTATTTTGATTGGAACTGCATTGAATCTTCAGATTAGTTTAGGAAAAGTTAACATCTTAATGGAACAGAATCTTCCAATCCATGAATATTGCATACTTCTCCAGTTAAGTATTTTTTTGTTCTTCAGTGTTTTATAGTTTTTGGTGTATTTTGTACACATTTTGTTGGCTATGTCCCTAAGTATATTGTGATTTTGGTGCTGCTGTAAATGGTGCTTTCAAATTTTTATGATCCATTGTTTATTGCTAGTATGTAGAAATAGGATTGAATTTTTTTTTAATTTTTTTATTTTTTTTATTTTTTGCTTTATAACAAATTAAATCAGTTATACATGTACATATGTTCCCATATCCCCTCCCTTTTGCGTCTCCCTCCCACCCTCCCTATCCCACCCCTCCAGGCGGTCACAAAGCACCTAGCTGATCTCCCTGTGCTATGCGGCTGCTTCCCACTAGCTATCTACCTTACGTTTGGTAGTGTATATATGTCCATGCCGCTCTTTCACTTTGTCACAGCTTACCCTTCCCCCTCCCCATATCCTCAAGTCCATTCTCTAGTAGGTCTGTGTCTTTATTCCTGTCTTACCCCTAGGTTCTTCATGACATTTTTTTTTCTTAAATTCCATATATATGTGTCAGCATACAGTATTTGTCTTTCTCTTTCTGACTTACTTCACTCTGTATGACAGACTCTAGGTCCATCCACCTCATTACAAATAGCTCAATTTCATTTCTTTTTATGGCTGAGTAATATTCCATTGTATATATGTGCCACATCTTCTTTACCCATTCATCCGATGATGGACACTTAGGTTGTTTCCATCTCCGGGCTATTGTAAATAGGGCTGCTATGAACATTTTGGTGCATGTCTCTTTTTGAATTATGGTTTTCTCAGGGTATATGCCCAGTAGTGGGATTGCTGGGTCATATGGTAGTTCTATTTGTAGTTTTTTAAGGAACCTCCATACCGTTCTCCATAGTGGCTGTACCAATTCACATTCCCACCAGCAGTGCAAGAGTGTACCCTTTTCTCCACACCCTCTCCAGCATTTATTGTTTCTAGATTTCTTGATGATGGCCATTCTGACTGGTGTGAGATGATATCTCATTGTAGTTTTGATTTGCATTTCTCTGATGAGTAAAGATGTTGAGCATCCTTTCATGTGTTTGTTGGCAGTCTGTATATCTTCTGTGGAGAAATGTCTATTTAGGTCTTCTGCCCATTTTTGGATTGGGTTGTTTGTTTTTTTGCTATTGAGCTGCCTGAGCTGCTTATAAATTTTGGAGATTAATCCTTTGTCAGTTGCTTCATTTGCAAATATTTTCTCCCATTCTGAGGGTTGTCTTTTGGTCTTGTTTATGGTTTCCTTTGCTGTGCAAAAGCTTTGAAGTTTCATTAGGTCCCATGTGTTTATTTTTGTCTTTATTTCCATTTCTCTAGGAGGTGGGTCCAAAAGGATCTTGCTGTGATTTATGTCATAGAGTGTTCTGCCTATGTTTTCCTCTAAGAGTTTGATAGTTTCTGGCCTTACATTTAGGTCTTTAATCCATTTTGAGCTTATTTTTGTGTATGGTGTTAGGGAGTGATCTAATCTCATACTTTTACATGTCCCTGTCCAGTTTTCCCAGCACCACTTATTGAAGAGGCTGTCCTTTCTCCACTGTACATTCCTGCCTCCTTTATCAAAGATAAGGTGACCATATGTCCGTGGGTTTATCTCTGGGCTTTCTATCCTGTTCCATTGATCTATATTTCTGTTTTTGCACCAGTACCACACTGTCTTGATTACTGTAGCTTTGTAGTATAGTCTGAAGTCAGGGAGCCTGATTCCTCCAGCTCCGTTTTTCGTTCTCAAGATTGCTTTGGCTATTCGGGGTCTTTTGTTTTTCCAAACAAATTGTGAAATTTTTTGTTCTACTTCTGTGAAAAATGCCAGTGGTAGTTTGATAGGGATTGCATTGAATCTGTAGATTGCTTTGGGTAGTAGAGTCATTTTCACAATATTGATTCTTCCAATCCAGGAGCATGGTATATCTCTCCATCTATTTGTATCATCTTTAATTTCTTTCATCAGTGTCTTATAATTTTCTGCATACAGGTCTTTTGTCTCCTTAGGTAGGTTTATTCCTAGATATTTTATTCTTTTTGTTGCAATGGTAAATGGGAGTGTTTTCTTGATTTCACTTTCAGATTTTTCATCATTAGTGTACAGGAATGCCAGAGATTTCTGTGCATTAATTTTGTATCCTGCTACTTTACCAAATTCATTGATTAGCTCTAGTAGTTTTCCGGTAGCATCTTTAGGATTCTCTGTGTATAGTATCATGTCATCTGCAAACAGTGACAGCTTTACTTCTTCTTTTCCAATTTGGATTCCTTTTATTTCCTTTTCTTCTCTGATTGCTGTGGCTAAAACTTCCAAAACTAAGTTGAATAAGGGTGGTGAGAGTGGGCAGCCTTGTCTTGTTCCTGATCTTAGTGGAAACGGTTTCAGTTTTTCACCATTGAGGACGATGTTGGCTGTGGGTTTATCATATATGGCCTTTATTATGTTGAGGTATGTTCCCTCTATGCCTACTTTCTGGAGGGTTTTTATCATAAATGGGTGTTGAATTTTGTCAAAAGCTTTCTCTGCATCTATTGAGATGATCATATGGTTTTTCTTCTTCAATTTGTTAATATGGTGTATCACGTTGATTGATTTGTGTATATTGAAGAATCCTTGCATTCCTGGAATAAACCCCACTTGATCATGGTGTATGATCCTTTTAATGTGCTATTGGATTCTGTTTGCTAGTATTTTGTTGAGGATTTTTGCATCTATGTTCATCAGTGATATTGGCCTGTAGTTTTCTTTCTTTGTGACATCCTTGCCTGGTTTTGGTGTCAAGGTGATGGTGGCCTTGTAGAATGAGTTTGGGAGTGCTCCTCCCTCTGCTATATTTTGGAGGAGTTTGAGAAGGATAGGTGTTAGCTCTTCTCTAAATGTTTGATAGAATTCGCCTGTGAAGCCATCTGGTCCTGGGCTTTTGTTTGTTGGAAGATTTTTAATCACAGTTTCAATTTCAGTGCTTGTGATTGATCTATTCATATTTTCTATGTCTTCCTGATTCAGTCTTGGCAGGTTGTGCATTTCTAAGAATTTGTCCATTTCTTCCAGGTTGTCCATTTTATTGGCATAGAGTTGCTTGTAGTAATCTCTCATGATCTTTTGTATTTCTGCAGTGTCAGTTGTTACTTCTCCTTTTTCATTTCTAATTCTATTGATTTCAGTCTTCTCCCTTTTTTTCTTGATGAGTCTGGCTAATGTTTTATGAATTTTGTTTATCTTCTCAAAGAACCAGCTTTTAGTTTTATTGATCTTTGCTATCGTTTCCTTCATTTCTTTTTCATTTATTTCTGATCTGATCTTTATGATTTCTTTCCTTCTGCTAACTTTGAGATGTTTTTGTTCTTCTTTCTCTAATTGCTTTAGGTGAAGGGTCAGGTTGTTTCTTCGAGATGTTTCCTGTTTCTTAAGGTAGGATTGTATTCCTATAAACTTCCCCTTTAGAACTGCTTTTGCTGTGTCCCATAGGTTTTGGGTCGTCGTGTCTCCATTGTCATTTGTTTCTAGGTATTGTTTTATTTCCTCTTTGATTTCTTCAGTGATCACTTCGTTTTTGTGTAGTGTATTGTTTAGCCTCCATGTGTTTGTATTTTTTACAGATCTTTTCCTGTAATTGACGTCTAGTGTCATAGCATTGTGGTCGGAAAAGATACTTGATACAATTTCAATTTTCTTAAATTTACCAAGGCTTGATTTGTGACCCAAGATATGATCTATCCTGGAGAATGTTCCATGAGCACTTGAGAAAAATGTGTATTCTGTTATTTTTGAATGGAATGTCCTATAAATATCAATTAAGTCCATCTTGTTTAATGTATCATTTAAAGCTTGTGTTTCCTTATTTATTTTCATTTTGGATGATCTGTCCATTGGTGAAAGTGGGGTGTTAAAGTCCCCTACTATGAGTGTGTTACTGTCGATTTCCCCTTTTATGGCTGTTAGTATTTGCCATATGTATTGAGGTGCTCCTATGTTGGGTGCATAAGTATTTATAATTGTTATATCTTCTTCTTGGATCGCTCCCTTGATCATTATGTAGTGTCCTTCTTTGTCTCTTCTAATAGTCTTTATTTTAAAGTCTATTTTGTCTTATATAAGAATTGCTACTCCAGCTTTCTTTTGATTTCCATTTGCATGGAATATCTTTCTCCATCCCCTTACTTTCAATATGTATATGTCTCTAGGTCTGAAGTGGGTCTCCTGTAGACTGCATATATATGGGTCTTGTTTTTGTATCCATTCAGCCAATCTGTGTCTTTTGGTGGGAGCATTTAGTCCATTTACATTTAAGGTAATTATTGATATGTATGTTCCTGTTCCCATTTCCTTAATTGTTTTGGGTTCGTTATTGTAGGTCTTTTCCTTCTGTTGTGTTTCTTGCCTAGAGAAGTTCCTTTAGCATTTATTGTAAAGCTGGTTTTGTGGTGCTTAACTCTCTCAGCTTTTGCTTGTCTGTAAAGGTTTTAATTTGTCCATCAAATCTGAATGAGATCCTTGCTGGGTAGAGTAGTCTTGGTTGCAGGTTTTTCTCCTTCATCACTTTAAGTATATCCTGCCACTCCCTTCTGGCTTGTAGAGTTTCTGCTGAGAGATCAGCTGTTAACCTGATGGGGGTTCCCTTTTGTGTTATTTGTTGTTTTTCCCTTGCTGCTTTTAATATGATTTCTTTGTGTTTAATTTTTGACAGTTTGATTAATATGTGTCTTGTTGTATTTCTCCTTGGATTTATTCTGTATGGGGCTCTCTGTGCCTCCTCGACTTAATTAACTATTTCCTTTCCCATTTTAGGGAAGTTTTCAACTATAATCTCTTCAAATATTTTCTCAGTCCCTTTCTTTTTCTCTTCTTCTTCTGGAACCCCTATAATTCGAATGTTGGTGCGTTTAATGTTGTCCCAGAGGTCTCTGAGACTGTCCTCTGTTCTTTTCATTCTTTTTTCTTTATTTTGCTCTGCATCAGTTATTTCCACTATTTTATCTTCCACCTCACTTATCCGTTCTTCTGCCTCAGTTATTCTGCTATTGATCCCATCTAGAGTGTTTTTCATTTCATTTATTGTGTTTTTATTCGATGCTTGATTCATCTTTAGTTTTTCTAGGTCCTTGTTAACTGTTTCTTGCATTTTGTCTATTCTATTTCTAAGATTTTGGATCTTGGAAATAGAATCTTGGATCATCTTTACTATCATTATTCTGAATTCTTTTTCAGGTAGACTGCCTATTACCTCTTCATTTGTTAGGTCTGGTAGGTTTTTATCTTGCTCCTTCTCCTGCTGTGTGTTTTCTGTCTTCTCATTTTGCTTACGTTACTGTGTTTGGGGTCTCCTTTTTGCAGGCTGCAGGTTCGTAGTTCCCTTTGTTTTTGGTGTCTGTCCCCAGTGGCTAAGGTTGGCTCAGTGGGTTGTGTAGGCTTCCTGGTGAAGGGGACTAGTGCCTGTGTTCTGGTGGATGAGCCTGGATCTTGTCTTTCTGGTGGACAGGTCCACGTCTAGTGGTGTGTTTTTGGGTGCCTGTGGCCTTATGATGTTTTTAGGCAACCTCTCTGCTAATGGGTGGGGTTGTGTTCCTGTCTTTCTAGTTGCTTGGCATAGGGTGACCAGCACTGTAGCTTGCTAGTCGTTGACTGAAGCTGGATGCTGGTGTTGAGATGGAGATCTCTGGGAGATTTTCGCTGCTTGATATTATGTGGAGCTGGGAGGTCTCTTGTGGACCAGTGTCCTGAAGTTGGCTCTCCCACTTCAGAGGCACAGCACTGACTCCTGGCTGCAGCACCAAGAGCCTTTCATCTACCCGGCTCAGAATAAAAGGGAGAAAAAGTAGAAAGAAAGAATTAGTAGAAGAAAGAAAGAGAGAGAGAAAGAAAGGAAGAAGGAAAGAAAGGACGGAAGGAAGGAAGAAAGAAAGGAGTGAGGGAGGAAGGACAGAAAGAAAGGAAGGAGGGAGGGAGGGAGGAAGGAAAGAAAATGAATGAAAGGAAGAAGGGAGGGAGGGAGGAAGGAAAGGAAGAAAGAAAGAACGAAAGAAAGACAGGAGGGGGAGGGAGGGAGGAAGGAAAGAAAGAGAGAAAGGAAGAAAGGAGGGGTGGAGGGAAGGAGGGAGGAAGAGAAGGTAGGAAAAAACGAAAGAGAGAAGATAAAGTAAAATAGAATAAAGTATAAAATATAGTAGCGTTAATAAAATAAAAAAGTAATTATTGAAAAAAAACCGGACAGATAGAACCCTGGGACATATGGTGGAAGCAAAGCTATACAGAGAAAATCTCACACAGAAGCCTACACATACACATTCACAAAAAGAGAACAGGGGGAAAAAAATCAAAAATCTTGCTCTCAAAGTCCACCTTCTCAATTTTGGATAATTCGTTGTAAAAAGAGGAAAAGGGGAAAAAGTCTGAAATCTTGCTCTCAAAGTCCACCTCCTTAATTTCTTATAATTCGTTGTAAAAATAGGAAAAGGGGAAAAAATCTTAAATCTTGTCCTCAAAGTCCACCTCCTCATTTTGGGATGATTCGCTGTCCATTCACGCACTCCACAGACGCAGGGCACATCAAGCGGACCGTGGAGCTTTAATCCGCTAACTCCGAGGCTGCACAGAGAAATTTCCCTGTCTCTTCTCTGCTCTCACAGCTCCCGGGTCTCAGCCTTGGACCTGGCCCCGCCTCTGCGCATAGGTCGCTGGAGGGCATCCGTTCTTCGCTCAGACAGGACGGGTTTAAAGGAGCATCCCTTTACTTTTAAGCTACTTATTTCATTATATTTGAAGTGAGCTTGTTATAGACAGCATATAGATTGGTCTTTTTAAAAAATTCAGTCTGACAATCTGTCTTTTAATTGGTGTGTTTAGATTGTTTACATTTAATGTAATTATTGTCATGTTTGGATTTAGATTTTGTTTCTTTGTTTCCCTTTCTCTGCCCTGTTTGGGTTACAGTTGACCCTTGAACATCTAGGGGGTTATGGGTGCTGAGCCCCCCACATAATCATAAATACTGCTATCTCTCCCTCAAAAACAAGGAATTGATAAATGACTCACCCAAGGATAAGAAGCTGAAACAGTTTGAATAGAATCAGGACTCAAACCCTAGTTCTTTTGATTCTACATAATGTGATCTCTAATTGAACACAAACTTTTCCCACATTTAGTTAATTTAAAGATCTTTCAAATGAAAATACATGTCCTATATTTATTGAAAACAAAATATCTGCTTATAAGCTGAACTGCGAAATTTAACCCCATGTTGTTCAAGGGAAAACTGTATATGTAATTTTTTTAATTACATTTTAATTTATCTAGGGTGAGTTTGGCCATATATGCCTTTTTTGTGTAATTATTTTTTTAGTAGTTCCTCTAGGGATTAGGTTGCTCTAGATACACTTAACTTTTCATTTTATTTAGAATCAATATTTTACTACTTCAATAGGAACATAGAAATTTTACTTACATATAAGTTTCTTTGTATTATAGTCTTGAAAATAAATTGAAAATCCTATCAGTGTTATATTTTTTACTTTTAACTATCAAGTATGTTTTAAAGAACTTAAAAGGATAATAGTCTATTATCTATATTATACTTTTACCATTCTCTTGCTCTTCCTGTATTTATGATGTTCCAAGTTTCTTTCTGATATCCTTTTCTTCTGTTTGAAGTACCTTCTTTAGCAATTCTTTGAGACAAATTCTGCTGACTATGATTTATTTACCTAGTTTTCCTTCATCTGATGATGGTGTGTTTATTTCATCTTCATTCCCAAAGGATGTTTCTTTAGATACAGAATTCTGGAATGACAGTTCTTTTCTTTCAGCACTTAAAACTGTCAGGCCACTTCTTTCTGTCCTCCATAGTTTCTGATTTAAAAATTTTGTAGTAATTCAGATTGTTCCCTTACTTGTATTGAGTTCTTTTTCTCTAGCTACTTTTCAAGAATTTTTATTTGTCTTAAGTTTTTAGCAATTAGAGTGTGATGTGTCTGACCATGGATTTCTCTGGATTAATCCTTGATGGGGTTCTCTCTGTTTCTTGAATGTGTAGGTTCATGCCTTTAGCCAAACTAGGGAAATTTTAAACTATTATTTCTTCAAAAATTTTTTTGTTCTGCATTTTCTCTCCTCTCAAGGACGTATTGTTTTTCCACAGGTTCCTGAGGCTTGATTAGTTTTTTTTTGTTTTGTTTTGTTTTTTTTGCCGTACGCGGGCCTCTCACTGTTGTGGCCTCTCCCGTTGTGGAGCACAGGCTCCGGATGCGCAGGCTCAGCGGCCATGGCTCACGGGCCCAGCCGCTCCGCGGCATATGGGATCCTCCCAGACCGGGGCACGAACCCGTATCCCCTGCATCGGCAGGCGGACTCTCAATCACTGCGCCACCAGGGAGGCCCTTGATTAGTTTTTTCCAATTGTTTTTTGCTCTGTCGTTCAGATTGGATAAATGCTATTGATTATGGCTCCTTTTACTATTTCTCCTTATCACCTGTTGGAAGAAGTTTAATTGTGATTGTCTTGATGTGATTTTCTTCCAGGCTTATTGAGTTTTTTACCTATGTGTTTACATATTTTTAATCAAATTTGGAAAAAATTTTAACCATATTTTAAATTAACATTTTAAATTTTAAAAATTAATAATTTTAATGTACTTTTAAATCTCTCCTTTAAGATTCCAGTTACATGTATATTAAGCTACTTGGAGTCACATAGCTCACTAATGCCCTCTTCTTTTTTTTCAGTCTTTTTTTTTTTCCTCTGTGTTTTGTTTTGGGCCATTTCTACTCCTATGCTTTCAGGTTAATTAGTCTTTTATTCTGCAGTGTCTAATCTATTTTTAAACCCATCTGGTGTATTTTTGAAAAATCTCAGCTGTTGTATTTTTCTTCTCTAGAAGTTGGATTGGATTCTTTTTTTTATTGTCTGTATCTCTTTTTGATGTGTTCATATTTTCCTCTACCTTATTGAATACATGAAATATAGTTATAACGACTTTTTTTTTTTTTTTTTTTTTTGCGGTATGCGGGCCTCTCACTGTTGTGGCCTCCCCCGTTGCGGAGCACAGGCTCCGGACACGCAGGCTCCGGACGCGCAGGCTCAGCGGCCATGACTCACGGGCCCAGCCGCTCCGCGGCATATGGGATCCTCCCAGACCGGGGCACGAACCCGTATCCCCTGCATCGGCAGGCGGACTCTCAACCACTTGCACCACCAGGGAGGCCCTATAACGACTTTTTGAAGGCAAAGTGTAAATCCAGTTTCAGTGGTTGGCAAATTTATTACCCATAGGCCAAAACTGGCCTGCCATGGTCTAATCTGGCCATACCCTTCATTTACATATAGTCTATAGCTGTGCTACAATGGCAGGGTTGAGTAGTTTTAACAGAGACTTTATGACCTGAAAAGTGAAAAAAAAATTACTATCTGGCATTTACAGAAAAATATTTGCTGAGTCCTGCTTCAGTGACATTTTATTTACATTAAAAAAATAGAGTGTCAGTCCTCGTGTAGTATTTTTTATTATCAGCCTTCAGTGAACACCAACAGCATAATATTAAGTTCTGTTTTTATAAAGGCAATTCCTGTCTATAAAGACAATGGGGACCGTGGATGAGGTTCATATGGTCCAGGTATGCAGGTGTGCAATGATTTGGTGGAATAATATTTGGAAAATCTTAAGTAGCAAAATAGTTAGCACACCCCCCTCAGTCCAGTGGTTCTTAAACTTTGGCAAGTATCAGATTCACCTGGAAAGCTTGTTAAATCAAGGAACTCTGTACCCAGAGTTTCTTGATTTAGTAAGTTGAGGTAAGACCTGAGAATATGCATGTTTAACAAGTTCCCAGATTATCCTGATTATCCTGTAACACTGGTTGGAGCTACACTTTGAAAATCAGTGCTTTAGCCTAATCCTCTGAAATATCAGTCTTCTCTGATAAACTTTTAGCAGAAACTGTATGGTAGTCAATCACAATTGAGGTTCCCTGAAGAGCAGATGGCCTGGTCTTTTGTGTTTTAAAGATTTTTTGAGGTATAATTTACATAAAATTAACTCACTTTAAGTGTATAGTTTGATTAATTTCAGTAAATTTGTATAGTTGTACACCAGCGCCACAATTCAGTTTTTAAATTCCATCACAATAAAAGTTCCCCCACGATCATTTGCAGTCAATTTCAGCACTCAGTTTCAGTCTAAGGTAACCAGTGACCTGCTTTCTGTCTGTATGTTTTTGCACTTCCTAGAAATTTCATGTAAATGGGATCATATGATATGTAGTCAATGTGTCTGGCTTCCTTCAATTAATATAATATTTTTGAGATTAATCTATGTTGTTGCTTATATTTGTACTTCACTCCTTTCTGTGAGGTAGTGTTCTATAGCATGGACATACTTCATTTTCTTTATCCGTTTGGAAGTTGATGGATATTTGGATTTTTTGGTTTTGGTTTGGCTATTATGAAAAATGCTATTTTGAGCATTCATGTACAAGAGATGGCCCATGATTTTGATAAAAAGAAATTATAATATCTAGATGATATTCATGTATCATCCCAGGCTTATATTTGATAAAAAACAACTTTAGGGACTTCCCTGGTGGTGCAGTGGTTAAGACTCTGTGCTCACAATGCAGGGAGCCCAGTTTCCATCCCTGATCTGGTAACTAGATCCCACATTCATGCCGCAACTAAGAGTTCACATGCCACAACTAAGGAGCCCTTGAGCTGCAACTAAGGAGCCCACCTGCCACAACTAAGACCCAATGCAACCAAAAAAAAATTTTTTAAATATATTCTTATTTCCTAACTACCTATTTTTCTAGTAATTTAATTTTTATATCTACTATATTTTATGTACTTGCAATTGTGTTAACTCTTTTTGATAATTTTTTTAAAAAATATTATCATTTTTTAATATTTATTTATTTAATTAGTTATTTTGGCTGTGCCAGGTCTTAGTTGTGGCTCGTGGGGTTCTTAGTTGTGGCATGCATGCGGGATCTAGTTCCCTGACCAGGGATTGAGCAAGAGCCCCCTGCATTGGGAGCACAGAGTCTTACCCACTGGACCACCAGGGAAGTCCTGTCAAAATATAAATTGGTATATGGTACGCTATGCAAATTTTGTAAAATGTTTCTTTTGAGATAACAAAAGTACTCTATAGAGCTTAGTCATCACAAAATTGGTATATCTGGACTCTTCTTGGTGGGTAAAATTCACACTGAATTAAACCTGGAATAAAATAAATATAAAACTGAAATAAAATGTAACTTTTTAATATGGAAATTTCAGATAAAAATAAACGCAGAGAAAACTGTCTAATGGACCCCCATGTACCCATCTCACCTAATTTCAACAATTGTTAATATTTTAACATCCTTTTTTCATCTGTACCTTGTTCCTCATCTGTTTCTGGTATTGCATATCAAATCTCAAACACCATATTATTTATTCTGTAAATATTTCATTGTATATTGCAAATTTATATATATATATATATATATATATATATATATATATATATAAATTTTCATGGTACCATTATTTCACATAAAATTAGCAATAATTCCTTACCATCATCTACTACCCAGTTTATGTTTGTTGTTCTTGATTGTCTGAAATATATCTTTTTCTAATTTGTTGTTTGAATCAGGACCAAGCAAGATGCACACGTTGCATTTGATTGATAAGACCATTAAGTCACTTTTAATCTATAATCATTCCTCTTCTCTTGTTTTTCCATGCCAGTGATTTGTTGAAGAAAGTGATTACTTTGTCATGCAATTTCTTATGATCTAGATTTATCTGATTGTATCTTCATATCATATGTCCCTTTATCTCCTCTATTTCCTGTGAACTGGTATTTACATATAGAATAGTTAGTATATTCAGGATTTTTATATTTCTGATAGCAAGACTGTTTCTTAGGAGGAGTTGTTTACTTCTCATTGCATCATATGATGTCTTTCAGGCTCACTTTTAGTGATGTTATGACTGGTCATTGGGTTTAGATGCTATCAGTCTGATCCATTCATCATAAGGTTTCCCTTTACCTTTTTTTTAAAAAAGGCTTTTTTTCTAGAGCAGTTTTAGGCTTATAGCAAAAAAGAGGAAGGTACAGAGATTTCCCATTTACTCCCTGATCCCAATTTGCATAGCTATCACCCATCTGGTGAAAGATGTTGCCTCTTTATAGCAACATTCCACATCAGAGTGGTACATTTGTTACAACTGATGACCTACACTAACACATTGTAGTCACCAAAAGTCCATAGTTCCATTAGCATTTGCTCCTGGTGTACATTCTACAGGTTTGGATAATTGTATAATGAGATGTAGCTATCATTATAGTATCAAACATAGTATTTTCACAGCCCTAAAAATCCTCTGTGTTCCACCTGTTCATCTCTCCCTCCCCTCAACCCTTAGAAACAACTGGTCTTTTTATCATCTCCATAGTTTTCCTTTTCCAGAACATTGAATAGTTGGAATCACCCAGTGTGTAGCCTTTTCAGATTGGATCCCTTCACTTAGTAATAGGCTTTTAAGGTTCCTTCATGTCTTTTCATGGTTTGATAGCTCATTTCTTTTTACCACTGAATAATGTTCCATCATCTGGGTATGTGACAGTTTATTTATGCATTCACCTACTGAAGGATGTTCTGGCTGCTTCCAAGTTTTTGCAATTATTAATAAAGCTGCTTTAAACATCCATGAGCAAGTTTTTGTGTGGACATAAGTTTTCAGCTCCTTTGGGTAAGTACCAAGGAGGGCAACTGCTAGATTGTATGGTAAGAGTATGTTTAGTTTTGTAAGAAACTTCCAAACCGTCTTCCAAGGTGGCTGTACCATTTTGCATTCCTACCACCAATGAATGAGAGTTCCTGTTACTCCACATTCTCACCAACATTTATTAGTGTTTTCAGTGTTCTGGATTTTGGCCAATCTGATAGATGTGTAGTAGAATCTCATTGTTGTCTTACTTTGCAATTCCCTGATGATATCTGATGTGGAGTATCTTCATGTGTTATTTGCCATTTCTTTCTTTGGTGAAGTGTCTGTTAGGTCTTTGGCCCATTTTCTAATCAGGTTTTGTTTTGTTTTGTTTTTGTAATTGATGCGTTTTAAAAGTTCTTTGTAGGGCCTCCCTGGTGGCGCAAGTGGTTGAGAGTCCGCCTGCCGATGCAGGGGATACGGGTTCGTGCCCCGGTCTGGGAGGATCCCATATGCCGCGGAGCGGCTGGGCCCGTGAGCCATGACCGCTGAGCCTGCACGTCCGGAGCCTGCGCGTCCGGAGCCTGTGCTCTGCAACGGGGGAGGCCACAACAGTGAAAGGCCCGCATACCGCAAAAAAAAAAAAAAGTTCTTTGTATATCTTGGATAATAGTCCTTTATCAGATGTGTCTTTTGCAAATACTTTCTGCCATTTTGTGGCTTGTCTTTTCATTCTCTTGACAGTGTTGTTCGCAAAGCATAAGGTTTTCATTTTAATTAAGTCAGTATGTCAGTTATTTCTTTCATGGCTCGTGAAATCTCTCCTCAACGTTTTGCCAAATGCTTTTAGCAGCTACTGATGAATATTCCCCTGGTCCTTTATTTCATTAGAGTTGCAAAATATTCACCTTCCAATTCTATTATTTCTTCTTTATTTCTTAACCTAGAATTTTATAAGGAAGAATTTTTTTATCAACTCTTTGTTTACTCTGGAATTCAATTTTTACAAGAAAGGAAGGATAAATTCTTGTTTATTTCTTTGTATTCAATTTATCATTTTCAGAATAATGAGTTGGTGCCCTATCAACCAAGAGATATGATTAAGTTTTAAAGTATCATTATGAACTCTCATGGGGTTTATTTATTTGATCTGCTTAATCCAGTTCAGTCATTGTTTTCACTGTTGATGTCCCTTAAAGTTTGCTGCTATGTTTTCATGAACTATGCTTATATTTTCATTTTTAACTTCATTGCTTTCTGGCTCAAGATTTCCTAGGCTCGTATAATACTTTGTGCTTCAGACTGTTGTTTTTTTTTTTTTTTTAAGGAGACTGGATCAGTGGAAAATGGAATTTAGAGACCATAATCTAGATGCTAGGAAGCTTACTTTCTGGGTTGTTACTGCTCCTAGATCTTTGAATATTTCTTTTACAAGGGCACTGGATTTACTATATTTTTCATTGTATGCTCCTACTTTTAACTCCCGAGATTATATATCTTTTTGCTATACAGAAAAACAGCATTAACACAATTAAGTTAAGTTTATCAGTCATTGGGTGGGGATATACTTTTTTCTAGTCACAGTTGTACAGCCTGGTATACATACGTTAGATTTTGGCCCTTGCTTTCAGGGAAGCACTGAGACTTACTGTTAGCATTTAATGGAATGATAGGTAAGAAAATAAATTTTAATTTAATAAATCTAAAAATAAATGGATAAAATGCAGAGGTGGTACAAAAGAAGAATTGATTGATTCTGTTGGCAGAAGATATTTAAGGAATGCTATGAATTCCCAGGGAAAGTAACATTTATGCTGGGTATTAAAGGAAGGATATGAGTCTAACTGGGTGTAAAAAATGAGGGAAAGGGACTTTTAGATAGAGGAAAAAGCATATGAAAAGATATGAAGCCAGAAAACAGGAACCACAAGTAGGTTGCTATTTGGGGCACCAAGATTGAAGTGGAGAATGACAATAGATGAGGCAAAATCAGGAAAGTATTATATGCCATGATAAAGAGCTTATACTTCTATAGGCAACAGGGAAATGCTGAAAATTTTTAAGTAAAAATGTGAAATGACCTAATTTGCTCCTCAGAATAATCATTCTGGCAACAATAAAGAAAATGGATTAGGAGGGAAAATGTCAAGACAGAGAGACTAGGTCTTAGAGTGGTAAGTTCACTTTTTGAGTTTACAAACTTGCCTCTAGAATAGTACTTGGCATATAGTAGTAGGTACTCAATAATATCTGTCAAGTGAACAAAAGGTTATCGTATGAATTGAAAGAAGTTTATAAGTCTGAAGAAAAACCACATAGAAATAGAGCCTGCATTTTTGACAATACTACTTGATTCATCTGCTTGCTTACTTAGTATTTTATCTTAAGATTTTCACAAACTAAGTAAAACAACCCAATAGAAAAATAGTCAAAAGGATATAAATGGCAAGCTCACGAAAGGGAAAACTGAGTGATGACTAGATGAAAATAGGCTCAACTTCTCTAATAACCAAAGAAATGCAAATACCTTTTAAATCCCATGAGGTGGAAAAATATTTTAAAGTTTACACAAAACCCAGCCTTGACCAGGATGTTAAAGTGTTGGGACATTTACATGCTGCTGCTGGAATTATAAATTGGTGAAACCACTGTAGAAAGCAGATTGACACTCAGTATTTAGTAAGTCAGAAGATGCACATGCCATTTGACTCAGCATTTCCATTTCAGATATAAACCCTAGAGAAATGCTCACACCTGTATAAAGATACATGTTCAACAATGTTCACTGCAGCATTATTGATTATACCAAAACTTTGAAAGTAACACAGATGTCTTCAGGAGAATGAATAAATTTTGATATGTGTATAACAGCATGATATTCTGCAGTGAAAATGAATAAGCCAAAGCCATATGAATAGACCTGAATAATTGTCACAAACAAAATACTGACTGAAAAAGCCTGCAAAATGATAATATAGTGGGATGCCACTTATATAAAATTAATTATGCAAAATAATATTATATATATATATATATATATATATATATATATACAATAATAGATAAAGATACCAAATTTAAGAGCCTGGTTATCTCTGAGGAGGAAAAGCAAAATGGGATTAGGAAAGGTTACACAGTGGTCTTTAGCATATTTTTCTTTAAAAACAATTCAGAAATAAAGCAAAATTAAAATTTAGTAGGGTAGGTGATGTGTAGACAAGTGGTTTTTAAAAATTCTTTCTTATATGTTTGAAATATTTCTGATGAAAAAATCCTCTGAGAATAGAGAATTTCAGAATTATCCTTGTTCCCAAAGTAAAATATTTTTCTAGCACCTAAATCCTTTTAACAGCTTTTTATTTTGCAGATTTGACTGATGAATTAGCTCAGAAGTTGTTTGATGTTTCAGAAATGTCTTCAGCAACAATGGCCCGTTCATTACCCACAGCAGTTCCAGAATCTCCAAGAATTTATCCTGCAAGGACACCCAAAACATCTCGAACACCTAGATTACAAGATCCAAACAAAACACCAAGATTTTATCCTGTTGTTAAAGAACCCAAAGCCATTGATGTGAAGGTACACAAAACACCAGGAATATAAAGCCTGCCGTTTGTATACTTCAACATTAAAAAATGATACTTTTTTAGTTTCTATCACAATAAAAATAATGTATATTTTAGACTGTAAGAATTCATTTAAAAAAATGGTATTTTACCATAGCGATGTCTTCTCAGGTTAAGGAATAACTTCTTTACAATGGGTGGTGTTAATTAAAGACTATCAGAAGGTGTAATGAGGAATCATTCTAAGTTGTATTTTTTTAAATCCTTGTGTTGAAACCTAGCAAAGGGTCTTGTGAAGTTTTGTAACTTGTATGTGACATATTTGAGTTTTGTGACTTCATATGATTTCATAATGTGTCACCCACCATATGAAAATGTTTGAGTTGGTTTACAGTCAGAGGGTTTTTTTAATTTACTTGTGAGGTTCACACTACAAGTTAATTGCAAAGTTTGACTTCTTTTTCCTTAGAGTCCAAGAAAGAGAAAAACAAGACATAGTACAAATCCCCGTCTAGAGTGTCATGTTGGTTGGGTAATGGATTCCAGAGATCACGGGCCAAGAGCATCCTCTGTCTGGTACTGTATTTGTCAAACATTGCTTTGTTCTTGATTTTAAATTTGTTGAAAACAGTTACTAATTAGATATTTGGAACATTTAAGAATTAATATGTTAGCAAATTAATAGAACAACAGAATAGTAAAAAGAAGCCAAAGAAGGGGATATAAGTGGGACAGTTTTACAATAAGTATATTAAGGAATAATTCAGTAGGACAGTTTTTTTTTTTTCTTTTAAAGTAATTTTCACAAATGTGTACTCTTCGATTAAAAATATTTAGGTCGGACTTCCCTGGTGGCGCAGTGGTTGGGAGTCCACCTGCCGATGCAGGGGACATGGGTTCGTGCCCCAGTCCGGGAGGATCACACATGCCACGGAGCGGCTGGGCCCGTGAGCCATGACCGCTGAGCCTGCGCGTCCGGAGCCTATGCTCCGCAACGGGAGAGGCCACAACAGTGAAAGGCCCGCATACCACAAAAAAAAAAAAATTAAAATTAAAAAAATTTAGCTCTATTAAAGTTATCATCTTTGGAAAGATTCCAGATTTTTCGTAGCATAGTAGGTTCTTAGTGAGTTAATGTGCTAAACAATCTACTCAAAACTACGTAAAGGATATGGAAATAAAACACATTAATATTTTGGAATTTTTCCTTTGGGGGAAAATAATTTAGATTAGCTGGTTATTAGCAGTAAGTGGTTTGTCTTTTAGTTTTTAATTTAAAAAAGAAAGACTATTAGTTACCTCAATGAAAACCTATCTTCTGTTTGTATAGATATTTTCAGAATAATTATCTGATCAGCTTTCTAATTAGAAAATGAACTTTAAGAAAAAGCGTTTTTTGACTGGTTAAGGGAAGGATTAGTTAGTTTCATTAAAAGAAAAGCTAGACAGTGTACCATGATCTGAAAATCTCCAAGTATGTCTTTCCAGGGATGTTAATTTGTTTCTTTTACATTTTGTTCTCATTAGATATATTTTCCTTAAAAGATAAACTGTGTATATGTTCTTCTTTCACACCTATTGTATACGAATAGTTATTTTGTATTCTAAGTCATTTTGAGAGTTTGTTTCTTTTATTTATTTATTTTTATCAGAGCAGTATATTTAGAGATCAGTAGATAATGGTGAAAAATGTTGCACTGATATGTAGCAGGGAACAAGGCAGGTACAGACCCTGCATTACTGTAGCTTAATTCAGAGATGACAGGCAATTATGTAGTTACAATAATGAGGGGTGGATTTTGTTCACCAGCTTGTCTTTTAGAGGAGTTGTAACTACACAGCAGACTTGAGTGGGAGGTACACAGAGCTCCCTGTACCCTCTGCATACCCTGCCTCCCCCACTGTAAGCAGTCATATCTTTGACCATCTACATTAATGTCAGTGCTGGCAGTGTCTTATATTCTGTTTGTCTCATCTGTTCTTTGTTCTTTTCTCCTACTTTCTTTTGGATCAGCTTAGTTTTTGTAATGATTCTATTTTATCTCTACTATTGTGCTCTTATTGTATCTCTTATTTGTTACTGGTCTTCTAGGGTTTATAATATTGTTTTAAAATATAATCTATTTTCAAGTAATATATTATTACACGTATAGCATAAGAACCTTACTGCAGTAAAGTTCCTTTTCCTACCATCCTTTCTGCTATATTTTGTTATTATTTTTCTTTAGACAATTATCTTTTAAAACAATTAACATGAAAAAAAGGAATTTTAAATGTATTCTCATTTTTACCATTTGCAATGCTCTTCATTTCTTAAACATTTCTTGAGCAGGTCTATTGACAGTGAATTCTGTTAGCTTTTGTTTATCAGGAAAAGGTTTCTTTTTTTTTCATTTTGAAAGATATTTTCATGAGCATAGAATTCTATGACGGATCTAGGTATGAATTCAGATTCACGGCTCATTCTGTTTGTAATGAATTTTAAGCATCAAAAGGGATATGGTTTAGTGAAATAGTTTTCAAACTTTTTTGTCTAAGGACCTCTTTATCCTTTTAGTTATTGAGGACCTCAAAGAGCTTTTGTTTATGGGAGTTACATAATTTAAAAATAAAAAATTAAATGAATTGAGTTTAAAAGTAAAACTGAAAACAATTAAATATTTATTCATTTAAAATAACAATAATAAACATATTAACATAAATGACATATATTTATGAAATATAATTACATTTCTCAAAACAAAATAATTACTGAATAGAGTGGCATTGTTTTAAAGTTTTGTATATTTGTTTAATGTTTTTGCTTTATATGAGATAACTGGAATCTCATGTTTCTATACTCAATCTTATAATTTTTTTTTATTGTTGAAGTACAGGAGTAAAATCCAAGAAAGGGAGGAGTATTTTAATAGCCTTTTCAGATAATTGTAGGTATTCTTCTTTGATATTATACCAAAGCTGAACAAGTGGTAATTTTTTAAAAGTTAGTTGCAGTGTAGAATCTAAACCATATATAAGTGACCTTCTTCTACTCAGTGAATTTTTCATACTCTGTTACATTAAAAGCCATTGGACTTCTTCCACTTTGAATGGCTCTTTTTGTCTATGCATGCATTTGTAACATCATGAATTGGTCATTTGGAAAAATTGATTAACTGAGTTATGTGGACTTTTAAATGATGACACATGTCAGAATACAATAAAAAAAATTACATTAAAAAAATAACCACTAAGGAGAGTAATGTCAGGAAGATGGCAGAATGGGAAGGAACAGGAATTTGTCTCACCACTTGGACAACAACTGTATCAGCAGAAACTGTCTGCATTGACTATTTTGGATCTCTACAGTCTATCTGAACACTTGAAGCTTCCAGGGGAAAGCGTGTCTGGTAAATTGTTAATATTCATTGATGTCAGCCTTTGGTGTAGTATTGGCCATCTCCCACTGCCCCAGCCCTATGACAGGCATTTGGGAAGATGGCAACCCACACCTCTGGTGTGGCTTGCTGGATCCAAAGTAGGCAATAAGGACCTTGTCTTCCAAATATTGTAGTTCTGTGTTGACTGCTAACTGTCTCTGGTCAACAAGATACAGACACAGAGTCCGGTAGCCATTGTTTCATCCCCACTGTCTCAATGTCCTTTTTTTTTTCTCTCTCTCTTTTTTTCAAAAACAACCACTAATAGAGGGAAATTTAGAAAATCACCACCCATGCCCAAGGAAAGATGTGGGAAAAAACCTAAGAAGACTTTAAGCTTTTATCTCAGGCTTATCCCAACACAGAAGCAGCCTACAATAGCTGAAAAAAAACCAGCAAACCCTGGGGAAGAGGGAGAATTTGATTTCCAGAGTTACCACTTTATAAGATTCAAATCTTCATTGTTCAACAAAAAAATCACAAGGCTTACAAAGAAATAAGAAAGTATGGGCCATTTGAAGGAACAAAATTAATTGACAGAAAATGTACCTGATGAAGCCTGGGTTCCATTCTTTCAAAATGAAGTCTTTAAAACAGCTGTTTTAAGGACACTCAAAGAGCTAAATAAAGGAAGATAGAGACAAAGATAGAAAAACAATGTATGATGAAAACAAGATTATCAACAGAGATAGAAATTATACAAAGGAACCAGAAAGGAATTCTGGAGCTGAAAATACAATAACTAAAATGAAAAATACACCAGAAGGTTCAAAAGCAGATTTCATCAAACAGAAGAAAGAGGAAAGAATCAGTAGACTTAAAGATGGAACTATTTGAATTATGAAGTCTGAGGAACAGAAAGAAAGAAAAAAAAACTAGCAGTGTCTAAGGGATCTGTAGGACACATGAACTAGCCCAATACACACACTGTGGGAATCTCAGAAGGAAAAGAGGAAAAAGGGGGCAGGAAGAATATTTGAAAGAATAGTGGCTCCCAATTTGATGAAATACATGAATCTACAAATCTAATAAGCTTAATGAACTTGAAGTAGGATAAACCCAAAGAGACTCACATTAAGACACTAAAATCAAACTGTTGAAAACCAAAGACAAAGAGAGAATCCTGAAAGCAGCAGGAGAGAAGAGACTCATCACATACAAGAGGTCCTCAGTAAATGTATCAGGCAGTTTCTCAGAGGCCAGAAGTCAGTAGACTGATATATTCAAAGTGCTGGGGGGAAAAAACCCCATCCACTGAGAATTCCTTATCTGACAAAACTGCCCTTCAAAATTGAGGGAGACATTCAGAGATAAACAAAGTCTGAGGGAAAAGAAAAGGAAACAAAGACATATTGAATTAGAAAGAAGAAATAAAACTGTTTTTGTTCACAGATGACATGGTTGTATATGTAAAAAGTCACAAATATTAACAAAAACTCCTGGAACTAATAAGCAGTTATATCAAGGTTTCAGGATATATGGTTAATATACAAAAGTCAATCACTTCCCTATATAACAGCAATGAACTAGTAGAATTTGAAATTAATTAAGCAAACTACTGTCGGACTTCCCTGGTGGCACAGTGGTTAAGAATCTGCCTGCCATTGCAGGGGACACAGGTTCAAGCCCTGGTCCGGGAAGATCCCACATGCCACAGAGCAACTAAGCCTGTGTGCCACAACTACTGAGCCTGTGCTCTAGAGCCCGTGAGCCATAAGTACTGAGCCTCCATGCCACAACTACTGAGCCCATGTGCCACAACTACTGAAGCCTGCACCCCTAGAGCCCATGCTCTGCAACAAAGAGAAGCCGCTGCAATAAGAAGCCCACACACCAAAACAGAGTAGCACCTGCTCGCCACAACTAGAGAAAGCCCGCACGCAGCAATGAAGACCCAATGCAGCCAAAAATAAATAAATAAATAAAAATTTTAAAAAGAACAAAATATTATTTACATTATCACCCCCCCAAAAGAAATAGGTATAAATCTAACAAAATATGCACAAGATCTGTATGAGGAAAACTGCAAAACTCTGATGAAAGGAATAAAAAAACTAAATAAATGGAGATAAACTCCATGTTCATGGGTAGAAGACTCAATAATGTCAAGATGTCAGTTCATCCCAACTTGATCTACATATTCCATACAATTCCAATAAAAAACCCACATAAAAATAGATCCAGAGGGCCTCCCTGGTGGCGCAAGTGGTTGAGAGTCCGCCTGCCAATGCAGGGGATACGGGTTCGTGCCCCGGTCTGGGAGGATCCCATATGCCGTGGAGCGGCTGGGCCCGTGAGCCATGGCCGCTGAGCCTGCGCGTCCGGAGCCTGCGCGTCCGGAGCCTGTGCTCCGCAACGGGGGAGGCCACAACAGTGAGAGGCCCGCATACCGCAAAAAAAAAAAAAAAAAAAAAAAAAAATAGATCCACATAAATATAGTCAAATGGTCTTTTTTTTTTTTTTTTTTTTTTTTTGCAGTACGCGGGCCTCTCACTGTTGTGGCCTCTCCTGTTGCGGACCACAGGCTCCAGACACTCAGGCTCAGTGGCCATGGCTCATGGGCCTAGCCACTCCACGGCATGTGGGATCTTCCCAGGCTGGGGCACGGTGTCCCCTGCATTGGCAGGTGGACTCTCAACCACTGTGCCACCAGGGATGCCCTCAAATGGTCTTTGACAAAGGAGCAAAGATCATCTTTTTAACTAATGGTGCTGGCACAATTGGACATTCACATGCAAAAATTAAGTCTAGACATAGATCTTACACCCTTCACAAAAGATAACTCAAAATGGATCACAGACCTAAACATAAAACACAAAACTATAAAACACCTAGAAGAAAATAGGAGAAAATCTACCTGATCTTGGATTGGGTGGTGACTTTTTAGATATGACACCAAAAGCAAAATTTGAGAAGGAAGAAATCAATAAGCTGGACTTCATTAAAATGAAAAACTTCTGCTCTGTGAGCAACACTGTCAAGAGGATAGAAAGACAAGCCCCAGAATGGCAGAAAGTATTTACAAAAGACACATCTGATAAAGGACTATTATCCAAAATATACAAAGAACTCTTAAAACTCAACAACAACAACAAACCTGATTAGAAAATGGGCCAAAGACAAACAGACACTTCACCAAAGAAGATATATAAATGGCAAATAAGCACATGAAGATAGTCCACATCATATTATCAGCAGGGAATTGCAAAGTAAGACAATGGTGAGATTCTACTACATACCTATTAGAATGGCCAAAATCCAGAACACTGACAACACTAATAAATACTGATGAGAATGTGGAGTAACAGGAACTCTCATTCATTGATGGTAGGAATGCAAAATGGTACAGCCACCTTGGAAGACAGTTTGGAAGTTTCTAACAAAACTAAACATACTGATGGCTTCCCTGGTGGCACAGTGGTTGAGAGTCCGCCTGCCGATGCAGGGGACACGGGTTCGTGCCCCGGTCCGGGAAGATCCCACGTGCCGCAGATCGGCTAGGCCCGTGAGCCATGGCCTCTGAGCCTGCGTGTCCGGAGCCTGTGCTCTGCAACAGGAGAGGCCACGACAGTGCGAGGCCTGCGTACCGCAAAAAAAACCAAAAAACAAAAAAACCTAAACATACTCTTACCATACAATCTAGCAGTCACCCTTCTTGGTACTTACCCAAAGGAGCTGAAAACTTATGTCCACACAAAAACCTGCTCATGGATGTTTAAAGCAGCTTTATTCATAATTGCAAAAACTTGGAAGCAGCCAGAACATCCTTCAGTAGGCAAATGGATAAAATGTGGTATATACAGACAATGGAATATTATTCAGTGGAAAAAAGAAATGAGCTATCAAACCATGAAGAGACATGGAGGAACCTTAAATGCACATTACTAAGTGAAGGGATCCAATCTGAAAAGGCTACACCTGTAAAATTCCAACTATTCAACATTCTGGAAAAGGAAAACTATGGAGGTGATAAAAAGACCAGTTGTTTCTAGGGGTTGGGGGGAGGGAGAGATGAACAGGTGGAACACAGGATTTTTCGGGAGGTGAAAATACTGTGTATGATACTCTAATGATGACTGCATCTCGTTTTACATTTGTCCAAACCCGTAGAATGTCCAACACCAAGAGAGAACGCTAATGTAGCTATGGACTTTGGGTGATTATGACGTGTCATTATGGGTTTGTCAATTGTAACAAATGTACAACTCTGATGGGAGATGTGCTGGATGTTGATAGTGGGGGAAGCTGTTTTGTGGGGAGCAAGGCATGCAGATGGTATGAGGGAGCTCTCTATACCTTTCACGCAATTTGCCGTAACCCTAGTACTCCTCTAAAAGATAATGTCTTTATACCAAAAAAAAAAAAAAAGAAAAAAATCTGAAAGAGATCATTACCACTAGATCTGCCCAGCAAGAAATGCTAAAGATAGTTCTCAGTTTGAAATGAATGGACACTAGACAGTAACATGAAGCCATCTGAAGAAAGAAAGAACTTTGGTAAGAGTTTTGTTGTAATTTAATTTGTAACTCCATTTTTTACTTTATATGTTATTTAAAAGACAAATGCATTAAAAAATTACTAATCTATGTTGTTGGGTATATAGTGTATAGAGATGTAATTTATAACATCAGTAACAGAAAGTGGGGAACAGAGGTGTATAAGAGCAGAGTTTTTGTTAAGTGTAATCCTCATGATAACCACAAAGAAAATATCTATAGAATATATATAAAAGGAAATGAGAAGGGATCAAATATTTTATTCAAAAGGAAAAGAAACCACACAAAAGTTAGGCAATAAGAGAGGAAAGGAGGGACAGCAAATCTATAAGGCATATAGAGAACTAATAACAAAATGGCAGGTCCTTCCTTACCAGTAAGTACTTTAAATATGAATAGATTGCATTTTCCAATCAGAAGGCAGAGATTGGCAGAATGGATTAAGAACATGATCCAACTATATACTGTCTACAACAGACTCATGTTAGATTCAAAGACACAAATAGATTGAAAGTGAAAAGATGCAAATTTAAGAGAGCTGGGGTGGCTATTTTAATATCAAACAAAATACACTTTAAATCCAAAAATATTACAAGAGATAAGGACATTATATATTAATAGAAGTTTCATTATAAACATTTATGTAACTAATAACAGCCCTTCGGGAGTTATATGAAGCAAAAACTGACAGAATTGAGAGGAGAAATAAATAGTTCTACAAGGATAGTTGGAGATTTCAATACCCTGATTTCAATAATGCATAGATCAACTCAACATAAGATGATTAACAAAATAGAGGACTTGAGCAACATAATAAGCCAATTAGACCTAACAGACATTTATAGAATATTTCACCCAGCAATAGCAGAATACAAATTCATAAGTACACATGGGACATTCTCCACAATAGACCATATGTTAGGCCGTAACAGAAGTTTCAATAGATTTTAAAAGAAATGTCACACAAGGTATCCTCTCTGACCACAGTGGGATGATGTTAGAAATCCCTAACAGAAGGAAAATGAAAATTCACAAATATGTGGAAATTAAACAACACATTCTTAAGTACCCCATGGGTCAAAGAAGAAATTGCAATGGAAATTACAGTTGGCCCTCCATATCCATGGGTTTCGCATCCATGAAGGGTTCTGTAACCACTCCTCCATGAATACTGAGGGATGACTGTACTTAGAGATGAATGAAAGTGGAAACACAGCATACCACATCTTATGGGGTGCAGGAAAATTATAGCTGTAAAAAGAAGAGAAGAAAAGAGAAGAGAAATCACATTTAAAAAGAAGAGAAATCACAAATCAGTAGCCTAACATTTTACCTTAAGGAATTCAAAATGGAAGAGCAAACTAAAAACAAAGATAGCAGAAGGAAAAAAATATTAAAGATTAGAGTAAAAATAAATAATATAGAGAAGAGTAAAACAATAGAGAAAATCAGTGAAATCAAAAGTTGGTTCTTTAAGAAGATCAACAAACTGACAAGCCTTCCTTTAGCTGGACTGCCAAGGGAAAAAAAGGAGATACAAGTAACTAAAATCAGAAATGAAAATGGAGACATTACTACTGACCTTATAGAGATAGAAGGGATTCTAAGAGAATACTATGAACAAATTACTATACATCAACAAATTAGGTAACCTAGAAGGAATGCATAAATTCCTTGAAACATATAAATTACCTAAAGATTCAGTAAGAAATAAAAGATTCGACCCACCTATAAGAAGTAAAGAGATCAAATCAGGAATCAAAAATCCCAAACAAAGAAAGTTCTGGACCAAATTGCTTCACTAGTAAGTTCTACCAAATAGTTGAAGAAGAATTAACACTAACTCTCTTCAGACTCCTTCAAAAAATTGAAGAGAAGGGAATATTTATTCTCTGAAGCCTGCATTACCCTAATACCAAAACCAGATAAAAATATCACAAGAAAATAAAATTATATGCCAGTATCCCTATGAATATAGATGCATATGTCCTCAACAAAATATTAGCAAATGAATTCCAATAGCATAATAAAAGGATTATTCACCATGGCAAGCAGGATTTATCCCAGCAGTACAAGAGTGGTTCAATACAAGAAAATCAACATTATATATCATATTAATAGAACTAAGGGAAAAACTACATAATCATATCAACTGACATAGAAAAGGACAAAATCCAACTTCCTTTTATGATTAAAACCTCTTAGAAAACTAGTATTAGAGAGAAAATTCCTCACATGAAAAAAGCATTTATGAGAAACCCATGGCTGGCATTATACTCAATGGTGAAAGACTGAAAGCTCTCCCCCTAAGATCAGGAACAAGACAGGGATACACGCTTTTGCCGTTGGTATTCACTGTTGTGCTGGAAGTCCTAGCCAGAATTAATAGAGAACAAAATGAAAGAAAGGACATCAAATATGAAACGAAGAGGTAAATCTATCTCTAGTCACAAATAATATGATTCCATAAATAGAAAATTCCGAAGAATCAACAAGAAAGAGACTTCTGGGGAAGATGGCGGAAGAGTAAGATGCGGAGATCACCTTCCTCGCCACAGATACACCAGAAATACAGCTACACGTGGAACAACTCCTACAGAACACCAACTGTACGCTGGCAGAAGACCTCAGACCTCCCAAAAGGCAAGAAACTCCCCACGTACCTGGGTAGGGCAAAGCGGAGAGATTCCAGCACAGAGGACCGGTGCCGAACGGCACTCACCAGCCCGAGAGGCTTGTCTGCTCACCCGCTGAGGCGGGCGGCGCTGGGAGCTGAGTTTTGGGTTTCAGTCGGAGCACAGGGAGAGGACTGGGGTTGGCGGCATGAACACAGCCTGAAGGGACTAATGCGCCACAGCTAGCCGGGAGGGAGTCCGGGAAAAAGTTTGGACCTACCAAAGAGGCAAGAGACTTTTTCTTCCCTCTTTGTTTCCTGGTGTGCGAGGAGAGGGGATTAAGAGCGCTGCTTGGAGGAGGTCCAGAGACGGGCGCGAGCCGTGGCTGAAAGCGCGGACCCCAGAGATGGGCGTGGGACACAGGGGCTTCTGCCGCCGCCGTGAGGCCTGTCTGTGTGCGAGCGCAGGTCACTGTCCACGCCCCCCTTCCGGGGAGCCTGTGAAGACCGTCACTGCCGGGGTCCCGGGATCCAGGGGCGGCTTCCCTAGGAGAACACACGGTGCGCCTCGGGTTGGTGCAACGTCACACCGGCCTCTGCCGCTGCAGGCTCCACCCACACTCCGTGCCCCTCCCTGCCCCCTGGCCTGAGCGAGCCAGAGTCCCCGAAGCGGCTGCTCCTTTAACCCTGTCCTGTCTGCGCCCTCCGGCGCAGACGCCTTCCGGCGACCTACACAGAGAGGTGGGGCCAAATCCAAAGCTGAGACCCGGGAGCTGTGAGAACAAAGAAGAGAAAGGGAAATCTCTCCCAGCAGCCTCAGAAGCAGCGGATTAAAGCTCCACAATCAACTTGATGTAACCTGCATCTGTGAAATACATGAATAGACAACGAATCATCCCAAATTGAGGAGCGAGGAGTCAGTGCTGTGCCTCTGAGGTGGGAGAGCCAACTTCAGGACACTGGTCCACAAGAGACCTCCCAGCTCCACATAATATCAAACGGCGAAAATCTTCCAGAAATCTCCATCTCAACACCAGCACCCAGCTTCACTCAACGACCAGCAAGCTACAGTGCTGGACACCGTATGCCAAACAACTAGCAAGACAGGAACACAACGCCACCCATTAGCACAGAGGCTGCCTAAAATCATAAAAAGTCCACAGACACCCCAAAACACACCACCAGACGTGGACCTGTCCACCAGAAAGACAAGATCCAGGCTCATCCACCAGAACACAGGCACTAGTCCCCTTCACCAGGAAGCCTACACAACCCACTGAGCCAACCTTAGCCACTGGGGACAGACACCAAAAACAAAGGGAACTACGAACCTGCAGCCTGCAAAAAGGAGACCCCAAACACAGTAACGTAAGCAAAATGAGAAGACAGAAAACACACAGCAGGAGAAGGAGCAAGATAAAAACCCACCAGACCTAATAAATGAAGAGGAAATAGGCAGACTACCTGAAAAAGAATGCAGAATAATGATAGTAAAGATGATCCAAGATTCTATTTCCAAGATCCAAAATCTTGGAAATAGAATAGACAAAATGCAAGAAACAGTTAACAAGGACCTAGAAAAACTAAAGATGAATCAAGCATCGATTAAAAACACAATAAATGAAATGAAAAATACTCTAGATGGGATCAATAGCAGAATAACTGAGGCAGAAGAACGGATAAGTGAGGTGGAAGATAAAATAGTGGAAATAACTGATGCAGAGCAAAATAAAGAAAAAAGAATGAAAAGAACAGAGGACAGTCTCAGAGACCTCTGGGACAACATTAAACGCACCAACATTCGAATTATAGGGGTTCCAGAAGAAGAAGAGAAAAAGAAAGGGACTGAGAAAATATTTGAAGAGATTATAGTTGAAAACTTCCCTAAAATGGGAAAGGAAATAGTTAGTTAAGTCGAGGAGGCACAGAGAGTCCCATACAGAATAAATCCAAGGAGAAATATGCCAAGACACATATTAATCAAACTGTCAAAAATTAAACACAAAGAAATCATATTAAAAGCAGCAAGGGAAAAACAACAAATAACACACAAGGGAACCCCCATCAGGTTAACAGCTGATCTCTCAGCAGAAACTCTATAAGCCAGAAGGGAGTGGCAGGACATACTTAAAGTGATGAAGGAGAAAAACCTGCAACCAAGACTACTCTACCCAGCAAGGATCTCATTCACATTTGATGGACAAATTAAAACCTTTACAGACAAGCAAAAGCTGAGAGAGTTCAGCACCGCCAAACCAGCTTTACAACAAATTCTAAAGGAACTTCTCTAGGCAAGAAACACAACAGAAGGAAAAGACCTACAATAACGAACCCAAAACAATTAAGGAAATGGGAACAGGAACATACATATCAATAATTACCTTAAATGTAAATGGACTAAATGCTCCCACCAAAAGACACAGATTGGCTGAATGGATACAAAAACAAGACCCATATATATGCTGTCTACAAGAGACCCACTTCAGACCTAGAGACACATACATATTCAAAGTAAGGGGATGGAGAAAGATATTCCATGCAAATGGAAATCAAAAGAAAGCTGGAGTAGCAATTCTTATATCAGACAAAATAGACTTTAAAATAAAGACTATTAGAAGAGACAAAGAAGGACACTACATAATGATCCAGGGATCGATCCAAGAAGAAGATATAACAATTGTAAATATTTATGCACCCAACATAGGAGCACCTCAGTACATAAGGCAAATACTAACAACCATAAAATGGGAAATCGACAGTAACACTTTCATAGTAGGGGACTTTAACACCCCACTTTCACCAATGGAAAGATCATCCAAAATGAAAATAAATAAGGAAACACAAGCTTTAAATGATACATTAAACAAGATGGACTTAATGATATTTATAAGACATTCCATCCAAAAACAACAGAATACACATTTTTCTCAAGTGCTCATGGAACATTCTCCAGGATAGATCATATCTTGGGTCACAAATCAAGCCTTGGTAAATTTAAGAAAATTGAAATTGTATCATGTATCTTTTCCGACCACAATGCTATGAGACTAGATATCAATTACAGGAAAAGATCTGTAAAAAATACAAACACATGGAAGCTAAACAATACACTACTCAATAACGAAGTGATAACTGAAGAAATCAAAGAGGAAATAAAACAATACCTAGAAACAAATGACAATGGAGACACGACGACCCAAAACCTATGGGATGCAGCAAAAGCAGTGCTAAGAGGGAAGTTTATAGCAATGCAATCCCACCTTAAGAAACAAGAAACATCTCAAACAAATAACCTAACCTTGCACGTAAAGCAAATAGAGAAAGAAGAACAAAATCACCCCAAAGTTAGCAGAAGGAAAGAAATCATAAAAATCAGATCAGAAATAAATGAAAAAGAAATGAAGGAAATGATAGCAAAGATCAATAAAACTAAAAGCTGGTTCTTTGAGAAGATAAACAAAATTGATAAACCATTAGCCAGACTCATCAAGAAAAAAAGGGAGAAGACTGAAATCAATAGAATTAGAAATGAAAAAGGAGAAGTAACAACTGACACTGCAGAAATACAAAAGATCATGAGAGATTACTACAAGCAACTCTATGCCAATAAAATGGACAACCTGGAAGAAATGGACAAATTCTTAGAAATGCACAACCTGCCAAGACTGAATCAGGAAGACATAGAAAATATGAATAGATCAATCACAAGCACTGAAATTGAAACTGTGATTAAAAATCTTCCAACAAACAAAAGCCCAGGACCAGATGGCCTCACAGGCGAATTCTATCAAACATTTAGAGAAGAGCTAACACCTATCCTTCTCAAACTCTTCCAAAATATAGCAGAGGGAGGAGCACTCCCAAACTCATTCTACAAGGCCACCATCACCTTGATACCAAAACCAGGCAAGGATGTCACAAAGAAAGAAAACTACAGGCCAATATCACTGATGAACATAGATGCAAAAATCCTCAACAAAATACTAGCAAACAGAATCCAACAGCACATTAAAAGGATCATACACCATGATCAAGTGGGGTTTATTCCAGGAATGCAAGGATTCTTCAATATACACAAATCAATCAACGTGATACACCATATTAACAAATTGAAGAAGAAAAACCATATGATCATCTCAATAGATGCAGAGAAAGCTTTCGACAAAATTCAACACCCATTTATGATAAAAACCCTCCAGAAAGTAGGCATAGAGGGAACATACCTCAACATAATAAAGGCCATATATGACAAACCCACAGCCAACATCGTCCTCAATGGTGAAAAACTGAAACCATTTCCACGAAGATCAGGAACAAGACAAGGCTGCCCACTCTCACCATCCTTATTCAACTAAGTTTTGGAAGTTTTAGCCACAGCAATCAGAGAAGAAAAGGAAATAAAAGGAATCCAAATTGGAAAAGAAGAAGTAAAGCTGTCACTGTTTGCAGATGACATGATACTATACACAGAGAATCCTAAACATGCTACCAGAAAGCTACTAGAGCTAATCAATGAATTTGGTAAAGTAGCAGGATACAAAATTAATGCACAGAAATCTCTGGCATTCCTGTACACTAATGATGAAAAATCTGAAAGTGAAATCAAGAAAACACTCCCATTTACCACTGCAACAAAAAGAATAAAATATCTAGGAATAAACCTACCTAAGGAGACAAAAGACCTGTATGCAGAAAATTATAAGACACTGATGAAAGAAATTAAAGATGATACAAATAGATGGAGAGATATACCATGTTCTTGGATTGGAAGAATTAATATTGTGAAAATGACTCTACTACCCAAAGCAATCTACAGATTCAATGCAATCCCTATCAAACTACCACTGGCATTTTTCCACAGAACTAGAACAAAAAATTTCACAATGTGTATGGAGACACAAAAGACCCCGAATAGCCAAAGCAATCTTGAGAACGAAAAACGGAGCTGGAGGAATCAGGCTCCCTGACTTCAGACTATACTACAAAGCTACAGTAATCAAGACAGTATGGTACTGGCACAAAAACAGAAAGATAGATCAATGGAACAGGATAGAAAGCTGAGAGATAAACCCACACACATATGGTCACCTTATCTTTGATAAAGGAGGCAGGAATGCACAGTGGAGAAAGGACAGCCTCTTCAATAAGTGGTGCTGGGAAAACTGGACAGGGACATGTAAAAGTATGAGATTAGATCACTCCCTAACACCATACACAAAAATAAGCTCAAAATGGATTAAAGACCTAAATATAAGGCCAGAAACTATCAAACTCTTAGAGGAAAACATAGGCAGAACACTCTATGACATAAATCACAGCAAGATCCTTTTGGACCCACCTCCTAGAGAAATGGAAATAAAAACAAAGATAAACAAATGGGAACTAATGAAACTTCGAAGCTTTTGCACAGCAAAGGAAACCATAAACAAGACCAAAAGACAACCCTCAGAATGGGAGAAAATATTTGCAAATGAAGCAACTGACAAAGGATTAATCTCCAAAATTTATAAGCAACTCATGCAGCACAATAGCAAAAAAAACAAACAACCCAATCCAAAAATGGGCAGAAGACTTAAATAGGCATTTCTCCAAAGAAGATATACAGACTGCCAACAAACACATGAAAGAATGCTCAACATCATTAATCTTTAGAGAAATGCAAATCAAAACTACAATGAGATATCATCTCACACCAGTCAGAATGGCCATCATCAAGAAATCTAGAAACAATAAATGCTGGAGAGGGTGTGGAGAAAAGGGAACACTCTTGCACTGCTGGTGGGAATGTGAATTGGTACAGCCACTATGGAGAACAGTATGGAGGTTCCTTAAAAAACTAAAAATAGAATTACCATATGACCCAGCAATCCCACTACTAGGCATATACCCTGAGAAAACCATAATTCAAAAAGAGACATGTACCAAAATGTTCATTGCAGCTCTATTCACAATAGCCTGGAGATGGAAACAACCTAAGTGTCCATCATCAGATGAATGGATAAAGAATATATGGCACATATATACAATGGAATATTACTCAGCCATAAAAAGAAACGAAACTGAGCTATTTGTAATGGGGTGGATAGACCTAGAGTCTGTCATTCAGAGCGAAGTAAGTCAGAAAGAGAAAAACAAATACCGTATGCTAACACATATATATGGAATTTAAGGGAAAAAATGTCATGAAGAACCTAGGGCTAAAACAGAAATAAAGACACAGACCTACTTGAGAATGGACTTGAGAATATGGGGAGGGGGAAGGGTAAGCTGTGACAAAGCGAAAGAGAGGCATGGACATATATACAGTACCAAACGTAAGGTAGATTGTGGGAAGCAGCCTCATAGCACAGGGAGATCAGCTCGGTTCTTTGTGACCGCCTGGAGGGGTGGGATAGGGAGGGTGGTAGGGAGGGAGATGCAAGAGGGAAGGGATGGGGGAACAGATGTATATGTATGACTGATTCACTTTTTTATAAAGCAGAAACTAAAAAAAATTTTTAAAAATTTAAAAAAGTGTAGGAACTGCAAACTAATTGATAGTAACAGAAAGCAGATGGTGGTTGCTTGAGGGGGAAGGGAGGGGTGGAAGGATTTCCAAGGGGCCTGAGGGGACTTTTCCAGGTGATAAATGTCATCACTTTCTTGATTGTGGTTATGGTTTCATGAGCATGTATGTGTATCTTTAAAAATTACATATAGGCTTAAATTGTGTACAGTTTATTCAATGAAATTATACCTCATTAAAGCTGTTAGAAAAAAAAACCAAGAAAGAGACTGAAGCTAATAAACAAATTTGGCAAAGTTGCACTGTATAAAATACACATAAATTAGTTGTGTTTCTATATGCAGCATTGAACGATTTGAAAAGGAAATTAAGAAAGCAGTTGTATTTACATTAGCATCTAAAAATTAAATACTTAGGAATAAATCTAACCAAGGAGGTGAAAGACTTATACACTGAAAACTACAAAGCACATTGATGAAAAAATTATAGGAGACCTAAATAAATGGAAAGACAATCCATTTTCATGGATAGGAAGACTTAACATTGTTAAGACATTATTATAATCCAAAGTGATCTACAGATTCAACACAATCCCTACAAAAACTCCAATAGCCTTTTTCACAAAAATGGAAAAGCTGATCCTCAAATTTATATGGAATTGCAAGTAGCCCTGAAAAGCCCAAATGACCTTAAAAAGAAGAATAAAATTGGAGGACCAACACTTCCCAACTTTGAAAGTTACTACAAGGCTACAATAATTAAATCAGTATGGTCTTGACATAAGGACAGACGTATAGACCAATGGAATACAGAGTCTAGAAATAAATTCTGTCATATATGGTCAGTTTATTTTCTACAAGGGTGCTGAGACTGTTCAGTGAAGGAGAGGGTCATCTTTTTAACAAACGGTTCTGGGAAAACTGTATATCCAATGTGTGAAAGGATGGGATCCATACTTTATACCAGATACCAAAAAAGTAAAATGGACCAAAGATCTAAACTTAACAGCTAAAACTGTAAAACTCTTAGAAGAAAATGTAGGGGAACATCTTTATGACCCTAGATTTGACAGTAGTTTCTTGAGCATGACACCAAAAACACAGACAATAAAAGAGAAAAATTGATAAATTTTACTTCATCATAATTATGAACTTTTGTGTATCAAAGGAAACTATCAGAGTGAAGAGACAACCTACTGAATAGGAGAAAATATTTGCAAATTATATATCTGATAAGGGGTTAATATTCCAAATATATAGAAGTCTCCCAAAAAACCCAATTCAAAAATTAGGAAAGGATTTGAATAGACATTTCTCCAGAGAAGATATACAAATGGCCAATAAACCCATGAAAATGTGTTCCATATCATTAATCATTAGAGAAATGCAAATCAAAAACCACAATGAGATATCTCTTCATACCCATTAGGATGGTGTTATGGACTGAATTGTCTCTCTGAAATTATATGCTGAAACCCTAACCCCCCTGCTTGACTGTATTTGAGATACGGCCTTTAAGGAGATAATAAAGGTTAAATGAAACCATACAATGGGGCCCTAATCTGACCTTATAAGAAGAGGAAGAGACACCAGAGATCTCTCTCTCTTTCTGCGTGTAGACAGAGGAAAGGCCATGTGAGGACACAATGAGAAGGTGGCTCTCTGTAAGCCAGGAAGAGAGGCCTCCCCAGAAGCCAACACTGCTGGCACTATGATCTTGGACTTCTAGCCTCCAGAACTGTGTGAACATAAATTTCTATTGTGTAAGCCATCTAGTCTGTGGTATCTTGTTTTGGCAGCTGAGCTGACTAATACAGATATGTATAATCAAAAAAACTGAAAGCAAATATTTGTGTGGATGTGGAGAAATTAGAACCCTGTGCATTGCTCTTGGAAATATAAAATGCTGCAGCCATTGTGGAAAGCAGTTTGGCATTTTCTCAAAATGGTAAAACACAGAACTAACACATGACCTAGCTATTTGACTCCTAGGTATATATCCAAAAGAATTGAAAAGAGGGAGTTGAACAGATATTTTTATGCCATGTTTATAGCAGCATTATTCATTATAGCCAGAAGGTGGAAACAACACTAGAGTCCATCAGCAGATGACTAGATAAACATAGTAGGTATATACATACAATGGAATATGATTCAACCATATAAAAGAATGAAATTTTGATTTCAGCTTCAACATGGATGGACCTTGAGAACATGCTTAGTGATATAAGGCAGACTGAGAAGGATGAATATAGTATGTTTCCACTTATATGAGGTACCTAGAATAGTCAAAGACAAAGTAAAATAGAGGTTACTGGGGACTGCAGGGAGAGGGAAAGGGGTTATTCATTATTTAATGGATAGAGTTTTTGTTGGGGATGATAAAGAAGGTTTTGGTAGAGGTAGTTGTAATAGTTATATAACATTGTGAATATTTAATGCTGATGAGTAGTACACTTAAGAATGGCTAAAATTACAAATATCATATATATTTTACAACACACACAAACTCCTAAAAAATAACCCAGCACTGGTTTCATTAGATAAGTGTTTAGGTATGAGTGGGAATTACTAGGCTCATGGCGACAAATACAAAGTTTCCAAAATTCTTATTTTTGCATGAAAGCTCGAATTTTTCCTGAACGTTACAGACTCATTTTGTTCATTTTCAAGGAAATGTCTGACACAAAACAAAGTCTGAATAACCATAATTTGTTGGCTATTCTTCTAATTAAAAATGGTATTCCATGAAAAAAACAGTTCAGCTCACAGTTTTATCACATGAGTGCTTTAAGACAACTGTTGTAGTTAGTACTGCTGTTACAAATATGCCATAGGCTGGGGAGCTTAAACAACAAACATTTATTTCTCACAGATCCAAGATTAAGGTGCCAACAGATACCATATCTGGTGAGGACCTGCTTCCTAGTTTGCAGATGGCCATCTTGTTGTATCCTCACATGGCAGAGAGCAGAGAGAGAAGGAAGCTCTCTTGTGTCTCCTCTCATAAGGGCACTTATCCCACTCATGAGAGCTCTACTGTCATGACTTATTTACATCCTAGTGCCATCACATTGGGGGTTAGGAATTCAACAAACATTTAGTTCATAACAACAGCCATCATATTTTTATATGCTGCAAAAGTGCGTTTCTCCCCCTAATTGTTATAAAAAACACATAGCATGAAATATTCACCATCTTAACCATTTTTAGGAGTACAGTTCAGTAGTGTTAAGTATATTCACGTTGTTGTGAAATATCTCCAGAATGTTCTCATTTTGCAAAACTAAAGCTTCTGTCCCATTTTGTGACACACAATGAGACGTACTCAAGTGTTAAGATTTCATAAAGTTAATTTTTTTTTTTTTTTGCTTCATCAAGGAACTCTTAAGGTGAAACTGGCATTAAAATTTTTTTTCAAGTACAAAGCAGTGAATAATATAACCACTAGTAAGTAAAGTTTGGTGCCACTGCGTCAGTTTGCATCAGCAGTTGTATACACCATTGTTTAGTACTATCAGTACAAATGTAAACACAGTGAAGAGGGCAAATAATGTCTAAGTATTGTTGTGAAAATAGTTTTGACCTTGCAGACTTTCTGAAAGGTTCTTGGGAACCCCTCCAAGCATCTACATACCACACATTGAGAACCACTGATTTAGAGCAGTCTTAGGAAGATCATTTTGGTGGCAGTATAGAGGAGGGAGATTGAAAAAACAAGGAGACCAATTAGTTCAAGTGAAAGAGGAGGAAAGCCTCAATTTGAATAACAGAGTGAAGATGAAAAGGAAAAGATAGATACAGGTGAAATTTCAGAAGTGAAATTGATTTACAGAATTACAGGTATGTCTTTAGGATAATGAAAATATTGCCTTTGTGCCAGATTTTATCCACTTATTCAATTTATATCATTAACCTAATTACTCATGAAAATTGAAAATTTCCCCAGTACTATAAGAAAAAAACAAATATAAACTAAATTAATAATGTATCTGGAAGAGAAGAGTAAGCTAGCTAGTCAGTTATCTGCTTCTACTTATTGTTTTAATTTGAGAATTTATGACCATGTCCTTTATCAACTTCTGAATTTACCCATGTGTTGAACATAGATAGCAATTCATATGTAGATCCGTGTATCATTAGTTTAGGAGAGTTTTAGGGACTAATGCCTTTTCCACTGCTCAGATTCTCAGTAAACAAATAGTACAAATTGGTTTAAACACTTGGTTCTTGATATTTCAGTTTGAAGTCTTTTTTCCCCTTCCTCAAACAGCAGTTCAAATGCTTCACCTTCAGAAGGTGCACCACTAGTAGGAAGTTATGGATGTACTCCTCATTCATTCCCAAAGTTTCAGCACCCTTCTCACGAACTTTTGAAGGAAAATGGCTTTACCCAACAAGTGTACCACAAGTATCGTAGAAGATGCCTAAGTGGTAAGAGCCTTTCTTTATATAGCTATCTTTAAAATTAAAACATAATTCTAAAAAATTCAAGTTGTGACATTTAATATCAGGTTAAAATAGTCTTTTGTTATAATTGCCTTAAGTAAATGGGTTTATATATATTCTTTATTCATGTATTTTGTAGCTTAGACACATTAGGAAATAAAGCTTACTATACTCTTGTTAGTATTGACAAATGCTTAAATTTTTTTTTTTTTTTTTTTTTTGTGGTACGCGGGCCTCTCACTGTTGTGGCCTCTCCCATTGCAGAGCACAGGCTCCGGATGCTCCGCGGCATGTGGGATCTTCCCGGACTGGGGCACGAACCCGTGTCCCCTGCATCGGCAGGCGGACTCTCAACCACTGAGCTACCAGGGAAGCCCGCAAATGCTTAAATTTGAGCAGTAAGTCAGAAAATGGATTGTTTGTTCTTTGTTTAAAAGAAACCCAATTGGGGATTCATATGTTTCAGCTTTCTTTATTTTATGCTATGTAAAACATCTGCTGTTTTGACTTTTTCCAGAAAGAAAACACTTGGGAATTGGCCAGTCCCAAAAAATGAATACTCTCTTTCGTTTCTGGTCCTTCTTCCTCAGAGATCACTTCAATAAAACAATGTATGAGGAATTTAGACGACTTGCTTGGGAAGATGCAAAAGAAAATTACAGGTCAAATATTTTCTCATATTTTTACACTTCGAGGGAATTTTTTAAAAATACTAAAACTAGTACGGAAGTAGCCTGATTTTGAACTGTGAAAGTACCACATGATAACTGGGAGAAGGACTGTGTTAGTTTTCTATTGCTGCATAGCAAATTACCCCAGAACGCAGAAGCTTAAAACAATAAACATTTATTAGTTCATAGTTTCTAAGGGTCAAGACTCCAGAAACAGCTTAGCTGGGTGGCTCTGGTTCAGTTCTCTCATAGGATTGCAGTCAAGGTATTGGACAGGGCTGCAGTCTCTGAAGACTTGACTCAGGCTAGAGGATCTTCTTCAAGCTCATTCACTTGGATATTGGCAGGAGGCTTCTGTACCTTGGCACATAGTTCTCCCCATAGGGCATTTCACGATGTGACTTCACCCAGAGTGAATGATCTAAGAAAGGGGGAGAATTTCCAAGATGAATGCTTCGGTGTCTTACTTAACCTGCACTTGAAAGTGACATCACTTCTGCCATATTATAGTGTTCACACAGACCAACCGTGGTATAATGTAGGAGGGGACTACACAAGTTTGTGGGTATCATGTTTGGAACCATGTTAGGGGCTGGTACAAAGGCCAAATGTAATTTGAAAGACAGATTTTTCTCTCTCTTGCCCCTACCATTACAGATTTCCCTTGGATGTGCACATACATCCCCAAATTGTTACATGCTTAGAGCCAAACCAGTTAAGATTCCTTGAGACAAGAAAAAATAAGGTCTCTCATGATACATCCTGATGCACCTGTTCAGTCTCATTTTTTCCTACTACAGTTGACTGTTCAACAATACCAGTTTGAACTGAATGGGTCCACTTATATGCAGAATTTTTTCAATAGTAAATACTACAGTACTACATAATCCATGGTTGCTTGAATCTGTGGATAAGGAACCGTGGATATGGAGAAACTGTGTATACAGAGGGCCAACTTTTAAGTTATACTCAGATTTTTAACTGTGGGAGGGTTGGTGCTCCTAACGTGCACGTTGTTCAAGGGTCAACTGTAGTCCTCTAGGCAACCGTGGTACTGAACTACATGTTCTCCAAATGAACTGAGCTCTCTAGCCTCTAGACATCTGTACATATTCTTACCTCTGCTTATTCTTCTCTTCATCCTCCCTCTGCTTTGCTAACTCTTCTTTTTGTCTAGGTTAGATCTTGCTTCCATGAGAAATGTTCAGGGGAATTTGTGCCAATAGGGCTGAATTGAGAACAGATCAAGAGGATGAGAAGGAACGTGAAATGGATTCATGCAAGCTAAGCTATTCATTCTTGGGAAAAGGGAGGAAGGAAGATGAGATGGAAGAAGAAAAAAGATAATTTTCCACTCAATATTTACCTAAATTTACCCTTCTTCAGGTTCTAAAAATGGATTCCTCTTGTAAAGCTCAAATAAGAATCTATTGTTAATCAATATTGTGATCTTCAAGAGGAATACAAGATATGCAAATAAATTTCTTTGAAAAAAAGTTTACATTTACACTGACTTGTGTAAAAATAAAGCCCATTAATTTTCATCTAGAATCTTGATCTTGATCAGGAATGATAGATAAATGGCATGTGTACCTCTTTTTCCCTCTTCTCTGTCCATTACTGACATCTCTAAATCAATCCCAGCATTGTTTAATATTATTCTTGAATTCAGATTTATAGTCTTTCTTATCACAGCTTTGATAGCTGCTGCCAGTTTATCAGAGTTGGCACTGAAGGCAATATTTGCCATTTCTTTCTTTCAAAACTTTTTATTTTATTTTGGGGTATAGTTGATTTACAATGTCATGTTAGTTTCAGGGGTACAGCAAAGTGATTCAGTTACACATATACATATAATCCATTCTTTTTCAGATTCTTTTCCCATATAGTTTGAGTAGAGTTCCCGGTGCTAGTAGGTCCTTGTTAATTATCTATTTTATCTACAGTAGTGTGTATATTGTTAATCCCAACCTCCTAATTTACCCCTCCCCTCACCTTTCCCCTTTGGAAAACAAACCATAAGTATGTTTTCAAAGTCTGTGAGTCTGTTTCTGTTTTGTAAATAAGTTCATTTGTATCATCTTTTTAGATTCCACATATAAGTGGTATCTATATGATACTTGTCTTTGTCTGACTTACTTCGTATGACAATCTCTAGGTCCATCCATACTGCTGCAAATGGCATTATTTCATTCTTTTTTTATGGTTGAGTACCATTCCATTGTATATATGTACCACATCTTTATTCATTCATCTGTTGATGGACATTTAGGTTGCTTCCGTGTCTTGGTTATTGTAAATAATGCTGCTATGAACGTTGGGGTGCATGTATATTTTCAAATTGTAATTTTCTCCAGATACATGCTCAGGAGTGGGATTGCTGGATCATATGGTAGTTCTATTTTTATTTTTCTAAGGAACCTCCAAACTGTTCTTCATAGTGGCTGATCTAGATGTTCTCATTCAAACTGTGTTTTGCTACTCGTTAGTGGGTTGTGAAATCAATTTAGTGGTTCTGACTTACTTAAAAAAATAGAAAATATCAGACTGCACTGAACATAGTAAGGTTAATATGTTTTACAATTCATACATAAATACAAATTTAATTATTTACAAAACATATATGTTTTTATGTACACACGTATATATGTGAGTGTTGTGTTGACTTGGTCACAAGGTAAAATATTTTTCTTACTATTGGACTTAGAAAAGTTTGAAAGCATTTGTTATAATTAATCTCAGCATATTTTGCTGTTTATGCAAACAATTTCCGTTTGTTCCTCAGGACTTTCTATAACTTTTCTGATCCCATTTCTACCCAAGTCTAGATTGGGAGTTCCTCTTCTTTGTTCCTATGGTATTCTGTGTATGTTTATAATAGCTTAACATACTAACTGATACGTAGTAAGTGCTCAATAAAGGGTTACTTTTATTAGGAAGAAGATCAGTACTGAATATATCCATTGACTAACATTAGCAGTAGGATGGTTTCAAGAAGAAAGGAGAGAAGTAACATTAATTACATACATATCTGCAATGTGCCAGCTCTGGTCTAAGTGCTTTACAAATATTATCTATTATTGAAAAGTAGGATATTATTATCCCCATTTTTAGAGAGATGATTATAAGCCTAGAATTCAAATGTAGTTCTTTCTGGTTCTCAGCCTTTTTGTTTTCTACTCATCTAAGCTGTCTCACAGTGATTGGTCAGTGAGTAAATGACAACTGAGAGACTGATCATTTGCCCCTGCTCTTTACTCCAGGATTTATGCTACATATTTAGATTGTATTATTAATGTCATATTTTTGATCTTTGGAATTAGTTTGCTAAAAAATAAGACTAGAAATCCAGATATTGTAGTAGTCAGTTGGCCTTTACCAAAAATCTAAGAATCCTAACATTCCTCTAAAATGTCATTTACTTGATAAAACCTAAAATTTCTCAATCCTGCTTTCCAGAAAGAAAGAAAGAAGCCTAGGCTTCACCCCCAGAGATTATGATTTCATTGGTTTGGAGTGGAGCCTGGGCGTCAGCATTTTTTTTAAAAGCTTCCTAGATGGTTCACATATGTAGTCGAGGTTGAGAACCACTGGTATCAATATAATATCCCATAAGAGGAGTATTAAGACAGGTTTGTCATTCTGAACTGTTGTTCCTTTAGTACTCAGTCCCCTTAGCCTCAGTCATACAAGCTCAAGGAATAGTGTCATTTATGGCTACCAAAGGAAAGGGCTCAGGTTAGTGTATGGTTGGTAGTCCTGCATTCCTCTTGCCATCTTACCAAGAAACCTGTTTATTCTTCCAGAGAGACCGTCACTCTCTATCTTGTAAATAAGCCGGTTACAGAGGACATATGCATGCATACACACACACACACACACACACACACACACACACACACATCCTTCTTCCTGTGAATAATGGTTGGGCAGTATTATGATACCAGGAATGAAGAAATATAGCCTCTCCTCCACTGAGGCACCCAGAATGACTTAAGGATTCTAAATGAGGGATTTTCTAAATTGCGACATGCTTTATTTGAATGAGCTAGATTGGTCCCTTTACTGCTGTCCATTGACCTTGTCCATGTCCACTCTCATGGGTTCTGCTCATCACCATTAGTTGAAGGTTGAGCCCATGTAGTTTCTTGATCCACTGTCCAAAACTTGTCTCAGTTTCTTTAGATAGCTGTAAGAAGAAACAAATTTTTCTGATTTATGCAGTGATACAATTCTTTTGGCAAAATATCTTTTATTTAATATACTTTATAAGCAGGAAGGCTCTCTTAGGAGACATTTAATTAGGTTTGTCCCTTTATAGTTGAATGGGTCAACCACACCTAGAGTCTATGGCCCAAGAGTATGGTCTTTATCTTCCTAGAGATTATGTTCGAGTATTTAATACCATGTACTAACACACTATTATAAGCCTTGGTTTGGGAAAAAATCTAAAACATTGCCAATATGTCACTAAATCTTTTGAAATACCAGGGAAAAATACCAGGGAGTTCTTCAGAAATGCCAGGGAGAGATCCTGTGTCTGTTCAAAGAAGCCATAGTGTAGTTGTCCAAGGGCTGCCTCTTATTTTGCATATTCCCAGTATACCTCCATGAGATGCTATGCCTGAGTCAACAAAAATAGCAAAGCCAGCTGTAGATTACTAATTACCACTTCAGCTAAAAATCTGCGTACTAAAAATTACATACATTTGAACACTTTTGTTTGAGATTATTTGTGTCATGTTTTCCTGTATCAGTGCTGTTAAATATGACTATTTGCATTGTCATAGGAAAAAATTTATTATAAACTTTTTATTTTCTTCCCACAGGTATGGATTAGAATGTCTGTTCAGGTTTTATAGTTATGGACTGGAAAAAAAATTCAGACAAGAAATTTTTAAGGATTTCCAAGAAGAAACCAAAAAAGACTACGAATCTGGTAAAACAAAACAATAAACTTATTCTATTTGGAAATTGTAAATCTGAGTCTGTCAATAAATAGGGAGTTTGTAACTTTTTTTTAGGGCAGACTATTTAAGACTTTCAGGCCACTAGTATGGTTTGTGATGAAGGATAGAGCACCATATAGTATGAAGGTCTTACTTGTGAGATGTTGGAAAATAGCCACTCTGAAGTGTTTCCTTTATGGATTTGTATTTTGTCTTTATTCATTTGACACACATGACTCCTCACTGATGTTCCATTACATGAAAATTCTATGCAACATGAGCAAGTGTGATTGGAAAGGTGGAATAGCACAGTGAGTAACAGTGCAGACTCTGGGCTAGATCCCTAAGTCTGAATCCCATTTCCCCTACTTTGTAGCTCTGTGGCCATGGGTAAGTTACTTAACCTTGTTAGAAAAACAAACAAACAAAAAAACCCCAAAACCTTGTTAGCCCAGTTTACTCATCAGTAATATACCCAAGAGCACCTATATTACAGGGTTGTATATAGTTCAAATTAGTTTAATATATAATAAACCACTTAAATAATACCTGTTACATGGCAAATGCTCAATAAACGTTAGCTGCCATTATTCATTACAATGTCTTATCTTCAAGGTCTAGATAAAGTGTACATAGAAGACATGGTTTAATGCTGGTAGGATCATATCTAATATGAATCATTTTTTAAAGATTCTGTATATTTTATCATGTATGTTATTCTTTGTTATTAGGTCAGCTGTATGGATTAGAAAAGTTTTGGACTTATCTAAAATATTCTCAATCTAAGACACAGTCTATTGACCCCAAACTTCAGGATTACCTCTGTAGCTTTAAGAAGTTGGAAGACTTCCGTGTTGATGTAAGTTTTAAGTCCTTTCCCCTGTATTATTTTTATTACTCTTATGCTTGAACTATCAGTGACTTTCTTAAGTTTAATTTTATAATTTTTATTTTTTAAATTTAATTTTGAAAATTTAACTTTCCAGTTTTGAAATCAAACTTTAAAAGAGGTTCAAAAATAGTATAGAGAATTCCCATATATTCTGTTTACCCAGAGTCCCTAAATGTTAATATCTTACATAACCATGGAGCAATGGTCAGTTCACTTTAATTTTGATATGCATGATAAACATTTTATGGATTTAGTAACTTTTTTTTTTTTTTTTTTTTTTTTTTTTTGCGGTATATGGGCCTCTCACTGTTGTGGCCTCTCCCGTTGCGGAGCACAGGCTCCGGACGCACAGGCCCAACGGCCATGGCTCACGGGCCCAGCCGCTCCGCGGCATGTGGGATTTTCCCATACCGGGGCACGAACCCGTGTCCCCTGCATCGGCAGGCGGACTCTCAACCACTGCGCCACCAGGGAAGCCCTGGATTTAGTAACTTTTATGTGGATATGTTACTCATTTCTCACTAGCAGTTTTTATTTTATTTTTTTAAGATTTCTTTATTATTTATTTATTTTATTATATTTATTTTTGGCTGCGTCGGGTCTTAGTTGCAGCACACGGGATATTCGTTGTGGCACACAGGCTTCTCTCTAGTTGTGACATGTGGGTTTTCTCTTCTTTAGTTGTGTTGTGCAGGCTCCAGGGCCTGTGGACTCTGTAGTTGTGGCACGCAGGTTCCAGAGCATGTGGGCTGTGTAGTCTGCAGCATGCAGGCTCTCTAGTTGAGGCACATGAGCTCAGGAGTTGTGGCACATGGGCTTAGTTGCCCCACAGCATGTGGGATCTTAGTTCCCTGACCAGAAATTGAACCCGCATGCCCTGCATTTAAGGTAGATTCTTTACCACTGGACCACCAGGGAAGTCCCCTCACTAGCAGTTTTTAAATTTTTCATTTTTTATGTACTTGTATCCTATAGTTTCCATAACACGTACTCATGTAACATGGATTTATGGTTCCCCACATAATAAAATTAGGGCAAGAATGTTATGTGCATGTGTAGAGACAGGAGAATAGGCTTTAGACAATTTGATTTCAAGAGGAAAAGGAAAACATTTTAAGAAAAGAAGGGGATGAGCATAATAAGATAAAGGAAAAGGAGAAAGAAGAGAAGAGAGAAATAAGGAAAGAAGAATCAAAAAGAGCAGAAAAGAGAGAGGTGAAAGGAAGGCTAGGTTCATCTCTGCTTAGTATTATAATTAGTTTGTCTTTTGTAGTTTTGTGTAAATAGATTTGATAGCCAAGGGATGGAGTTAATAGAAGTGCCTCCATCTCTGGAATTAAAGAGCTGTGTTTCAGACTTCCCTGGCGGTTCAGTGGTTAAGACTCCGCACTTCCCAATGCAAGGGGCACAGATTCGATCCCTGGTCAGGGAACAAAGATCCCTCATACCTTGCAGCATGGCCAAAAATTTAAAAAAAAAAAAAAAAAGTTATGTTTCTAGAGTGGTCCAGCCTGTTCTGTCACCAGATGTCCCTGCTTTATAATACTAGTGATTTTTGCCCTATCTGAACAGAAGCCAAGAATTCAGACCTCTGCTTTTAAACTTGTGTCATGTTTTCCTGTATCAGTGCTGTTAAGTATGACTATTTGCATTTTAAATACTGTGGAAGTTTGGAGAAGGAAGGGGTTAGAGTTATAAATGCTTTGCAACTGACAGAAGTTGCATAAAGAAGGAAAATGGCCTCTCTGAAACATTTTCCCAGAGGCAACGAACCCAGCCTTACGCTTATGCCCTACTATTTAGTTCAAGCCCTAAAACATAGGAGTAGCTTAATAAACATGTTGAATGAAAGAATTGACTGATAAGGAGGAAATTTAAGTTTAATACCTTAAATTGCTGTTAAGTTTTCATTATACTAATAAAATTTACTGAAGTGCCGGCATAGTTTCCCTTGTTAGAAAAGTCTGGCCTTAGAAATTGAAGGGAGGAAAAAATAGTAAAATCATCACTATGTTGTCTTTCATAATTTGCAGCCCCCTATAGGTGAGGAATTTGGAAGAAAAAAACATTCATCTACTTCTGGTGAGGAGAGTAATCGTCACAGACTTCCATCTAATTCCTCTACAAAGTCACCGAGTGCTGCTAAGCCTGCACCTGACAATCAGCTTCGGGTCCCAACAAACTCTCCCAGGAGGAATACTTCACAGCAGTCCAATGACAATTCACACCAGAACAGTGCTGCCTCAGTCTCAACACATGGTGAACTGCCTGAGAAATAGACTCTTATGAAAGTTGTTTGCCCTTGAAATCAACATTTACATCAGTATTTATTGGGGGAAATCCTCTGATGTTTAATTGTGATAATCAGAAAAAAGAAAAAGGAAGAAAAATGGCAGAATTTTTTTCTAGAAAGATAAATTCTAAAAACATTTTCCCTGATTTCACGAATAAGTATAATTTTGGTAACATTTTTATTTTTTTTGCGGTACACAGGCTTCTCACTGCTGTGGCCTCTTCCATTGCAGAGCACAGGCTCTGGACGCGCAGGCTCAGCGGCCATGGCTCATGGGCCCAGCCGCTCCGCGGCACGTGGGATCCTCCCTGGCCGGGGCACGAACCTGTGTCCCCTGCATTGGCAGGCGGAATCTCAACCACTGCGCCACCAGAGAAGCCCTTGGTAACATTTTATAGAGATCCTCTAGTAATATATTTTGGTCTCAAATATATTTTTGAAATAATATATTTCATTTTCAAAGCCATTGTTTATAAGAACAGCATTCCTTAAATATACACAAAAACAACACAAGGAATGCCTAACATTTCAGCTCATACTTCTTAAAGAAGATATAGTATGTTATAGTCATCTATTCTATAGAGCTTTCTTAAAGAATACAATAACCCCACTGTCAATTCATATTTGAACTTATCAAAAACAAAGGACAAATATGTATATGTTTTTTAAATTCAGAAAAAGAATGTGAAATGATACATTTGCTTTTCTCTTAGATTTACAGTTTAAAGAAAACTTTTTTTTTTTACAAAAGTAGAAATATATTGCAGTTATATTGAAGTATATGCACTTTGGATATTGGGTTTTGCTCTTTTCCGCATTAGTCATACCTCATGATTTCCATAGTTATTGTTGTGTTGATATGGAGTGTTCTGAATTGGCATCAGCCAGTTACATATTAGAAGAGATTTACTTTTTGTGACTATATAAACCTGCACAAGTAATTGAAAACTGAGCTGGGATTGGTTGGAATACTGTCCTAAATTAGTTAAATCTTGCACTGTTTTGAATACATTTGCTGTTTGTACATCTGCAGGTATGTATGTCACAAGTAATCAGATTATATTCAGTTTAAAAGGAGTACCTTTTTGTGTCCTTTACTTTTGTTTTATGCTTAGAAAAAGTGTTTTCAAGAAATGAATTTACTTCTAATTTTTATTGCTGTTGCAACTGATGTAAATGATAGTTTCAGTTTTTGTGGGAATTAAAATAAATCACTTATTCTAAATTATTTGAATTTATTTTTAATTATTTTTGTTTAGAATACAGCAGAAAAGCTGTAATTTTCAAATTCTGCTAGTAGAAGACCACTGTAGTGGGTGGGCCAAAAGTTTCGTTCAGTTTTTTTCTATAAGATGGCTCTAGTAGCACTTAGTTGTCTTTAACTTTATTTGAAACAATTTTGTTAGATTGTATGTGACAGCTGTCAGATCAGCCTGCATTTAAAAAAAGACTTACCAAAATTGGTGAATTTTTGTGTAGCCATTTAAATATTGAAGATGGAAGAAAGCAATATTTTCAGCATATTATGCTTTATTATTTCAAGAAAGGTAAAAATGCAACTGAAACACACAAAAAGATTTGTGCAGTGTGTGAAGAACGAGCTGTGACTGATCAAACATGTCAAAAGTGGTTTGTGAAGTTTCGTGCTGGAGATTTCTTGCTGGATAATGCTCCATGGTTGGGTAGACCAGTTTAAGTTGACAGGGATCAAACCAAAAAAATAATTGAGATCAACATTATACCATGCGGAAGATAGCTGACATACTCAAAATATCCAAATCAAGCATTGAAAATCATCTGCACCAGCTTGGTTATGTGAATCGCTTTGATGTTTGGGTTCCACATAGGTTAAGTGAAAAAAACCGTCTTGACCATATTTCCTCATGTGAGTCTCTACTGAAACATAATGAAAATGTTCCGTTTTTAAAACAAATTGTGACAGGCGATGAAAAGTGGATACTGTACAACAATGTGGAATGGAAAAGATCTTGGGGCAAGCGAAATGCACCACCACCAACCACACCAAATGCCGGTCTTCATCCAAAGAAGGTGATGTTGTGTGTATGGTGGGATTGGAAGGGAGTCCTCTATTATGACCTCCTTCCGGAAAACTAAACGATTAATTCCAACAAGTACTGCTCCCAATTAGACCAACTGAAAGCGGCACTCGATGAAAAGTGTCCAGAATTAGTCAACAGGAAATACATAATCTTCCATCAGGATAACGCAAGGCTGCGTGTCTATTTGATGACCAGGCAAAAATCGTTACAGCTTGGCTGGGAAGTTCTGATTCATCCTCCATATTCACCAGACATTGCACCTTCGGATTTCCATTTATTTCAGTCCTTACAAAATTCTCTTAATGGAAAAAATTTCAATTCCCTGGAAAACTGCAAAAGGCACCTGGAACAGTTCTTTGCTCAAAAAGATAAAAAGTTTTGGGAAGATGGAATAACGAAGTTGCCTGGAAAATGGCAGAAGGTTGTGGAACAAAAAGGTGAATACGTTGTTCAATAAAGTTCTTGGTGAAAATGAAAAATGTGTCTTTTATTTTTACTTAAAAAACCGAAGGCACTTTTTGGCCCACCCAATATGTTGTGAATGAAGTTTCAGTGTTAAACTTACATCCATTTTTATTTAGCTTATATGTTTTCTTGTATTGGCAAGAAGCAGCTAGTTTAATACACTAAATTTATTATTTTCTTTTTGGTGTCTTGTTCTTATAGAATGACAGTATTGAAATACATATCTTCTTTGGATAAGTGGACCATTCTTTAGTAAATAAGAGATTTTCATTAGGTTATTTCCATGAATAAATGATAATCTGACATTTTATGATATTTAATATTGGGGAGGTCATTTTGATATTTTAATTTTAAGAAAGAGTCAAATTTGAATATTCAAAAATATACTTAGATCTTGGAAAGAGAATGCAAGACAACAATTAGATTTAGAATAATAAATTTTAAAATGTTTTCTTAAGTGCAGATGTAGTTCTGGCTTTTCAGTGAGGAATTTCCAAACCATGCTTATTAGCTTTAAGCGGTCTCTTGAACTTACCTAAAATTATCTAAGAATCTTTCTCAGTATCTTTTTTGTGTTGAACACATACATCTGAAACCTGTTTTTAACCTAAGATTACTTCCACTCACCTAAATATGCAAATGTAAATTTGATTGGAAAATTGTATATTTTATATGAAAATACAGTAATCAAGAGTTTTGTGATGTGTAATAAATTAGTAATTTTATCATATTATTTTGATTATAAAAACCATACATGTAAATTAGGAAATTTAGAAAAGCACAAAGAGGAAAATACTTCTTTAAAAAAGAAAAAAAAAAATTGGTATCATAGTATTCTAGCATATGGATGTGCCATAGTTTACTAAGCTAAATCGCCTATGGTTGAAATTTTACGTATGGCCAGGTTTGGGCTGTTACAAACAACAATTTAATTAATGATATCCCTACAGATAAATCTTTGTGTATAAACTTGGAGTTATTGCCTAGCATAAATTTCTAGAAGTTGAAATTCTAAGTAAAAATGTATTCCCATTAAACGTACTCTAGAATGGTTGCACAGTTTACAATTTTACCAACAGCATCTGCTTTTCTATGTCCTCACCAAAACTGGTTATTATACATCTTTCTCTTTGATAGACTGAGAAGCAAAAAATATTATTTTAATGTCATTATTAAGATCATCATTTTAATCAGGTTACTAATGAGTGATAATTTTTATTGTTTATTAACTACATTATTTGTAGATGGCTTGGTCATATCTTTCATGTTTTCCTTTTGGAGTGATTGTCTTTTTCTGATTTATAGAGCTCTTTTACTTATCAAGACTATTAACCCTTTGCTTTCTAATTTTGATTATGTATGTTTGACATAGTATGTACATTTTTTTGGTAAAAAATTTAAAAATTATACCCCTTAAATTCCAAATGCGAAACTTAAGCAAATAAAAGCACTGTTAGTCAATGAAAAGAAAAATATTATTGACTATAAATCTAAATAGTCCTACCCAAAATATGTGTAAGTTCCTAGAGAACTTCCTTCCTTGTGATTTTATAGTTTTCAATTTTATTAAATAAAAAAGACAACATTAAAATGTTTAAATTATTTGTCCTTTTAAAGGGGTAGTTGAAGATATCTTTGGAGTTCTTTATACTAAAAGGAATTAAAGAAGAAAGTTATATTTTAAAATAAATATCATTTTAGTTTTTAAATAGATTTTATTTTTTAAACTTGTTTTGCCTGTTTGGGACTTCACTCTGACATTCTCTCATGCTTCTCCTTGCCATTATACTGAATGATATTACCTCTTTCTGCGCTTAATCTTATCTTTCACCTAATTTCTTAGCTCTTATGAAACTGCTTATTTTTATTTTATTATATAGGAGGCTGATCCAAGAGAGTAATACCTAATTATATCGCCACTAGATGGCAGAATGGAATAAGATAAGTAAGTCTTTTGAGAGGGGTGTGTGTGTGTGTGTGTGTGTGTGTGTGTGCGCGCGCGCGCGCGCTGAAGAACTATCACTCCATCTTGTGGTGATATGTAATTATATCAATTACTCTTGCATTCCTAATAGCCACATGTTCTCAACAACTCGTGATTACCTTGTTACAGCAATGCCAAATTGTGCTTAGTTATTAGTAAATAAATACAGTAGCAGCATTAAGTTCTGTATATGGTTAAAGATAAAAATGCTATTGCTTTGGTTTCTTTTTTGTACTTAAAAATTTGAAGTACTTCATTGGCATTATTTGTGATTAACTCTTGAGCTGTAAACAAGGCAAGAAAATTTTAAGATGCGTCTGTTTGTCTAGCTAACCTGTGTAGTTAAATCCTGCCTGAAATATGAGAAACTTAAAACTAGATGGTACTCTTATGACTAGAACAAAATGTTATCACATAGTTAGTTGAATGGCAGAGCAAGAATTCGTACTCAAATAGTCTACCTCCAGACCTTGAGCTAGTCATCTTAACCAGACTGTTCTTTAATAGCTTGAAATATTGGAACGTATGAACACTGACTCCAGAACTCAAAATGCTGTGATTCTTAACTATTATGAAATCAAGATTATATTCTTGTGGTTAAGACTGTAAAGTTGTTTTATCTTGGGCATCTTCTGCAGTAACGAGTGGTCTAGTGGAATATTTAAATATATAAATACTTTAAGTGCTATATGGTAAATCCTCTTTGCAGGGGGAAATCATGATTAGTGATAATATCATTCATGTATTTAAATATTTTCCTAGAATTAGCTACAGTAAAATAAAAACTAAGCATTTTATTCAGAATACAACTAGAAATTTTGCATTACATTAGAGTTACTATGGTCAACTGAAGCTACTAGATACTATTCTATTCAGAAATAATGGTGTTCCAGTCTTTAAAAAGCTTGAAGGAAATATGCCGCATAGGTTAATTAACAGGAAGCACCTCTGGCTTTATACTTTTTTACCAATTTTCTGAATTCTTTACAATGAGCCTGTTTTTAACTTGGTCAATTAAAGACATGATTTGGTTAACAGAGTGGTTTCTACCAATATATTACACATATTTCCTTCAGATAAAAAAGCAGAATGTGCTGTTTGTTGTTTTGATTTTGTTTCTTCCGGGTAGCATGTTAAGTCTACAAAATTGAATACCTTTCTCAGGTATTTTAAGGTACGTTAGATCTTCATTACAACATGAACACAATCATAGTACTGTAATGTTTTTAATGTTACACTTTTCTGGTTTCTAGTTGAATGCCCTTAAGTACAATCTAAGGTGAGACTGACTTTTTATTTTTTACATCTTTATTGGAGTATAATTGCTTAACAATGGTGTGTTAGTTTCTGCTTTATAACAAAATGAATCAGTTATACATATACATATGTTCCCATATCCCCTCCCTCTTGCATCTCCCTCCCACCCTCCATATCCCACCCCTCCAGGCAGTAACAAAGCACCTAGCTGATCTCCCTGTGCTATGCGGCTGCTTCCCACTAGCTATCTACCTTACGTTTGGTAGTGTATATATGTCCATGCCTCTCTTTCACTTTGTCACAGCTTACCCTTCCCCCTCCCCATATCCTCAAGTCCATTCTCTAGTTGGTCTGTGTCTTTATTCCTGTCTTACCCCTATGTTCTTCAGGACATTTTTTTTTCTTAAATTCCATATATATGTGTCAGCATACAGTATTTGTCTTTCTCTTTCTGACTTACTTCACTCTGTATGACAGACTCTAGGTCCATCCACCTCATTAAAAATAGCTCAATTTCGTTTCTTTTTATGGCTGAGTAATATTCCATTGTATATATGTGCCACATCTTCTCTATCCATTCATCCGATGATGGACACTTAGGTTGTTTCCATCTACGGGCTATTGTAAATAGGGCTGCTATGAACATTTTGGTACATGACTCTTTTTGAATTATGGTTTTCTCAGGGTATATGCCTAGTAGTGGGATTGCTGGGTCATATGGTAATTCTATTTTTAGTTTTTTAAGGAATCTCCATACTGTTCTCCATAGTGGCTGTACCAATTCACATTCCCACCAGCAGTGCAAGAGTGTTCCCTTTTCTCCACACCCTCTCCAGCATTTATTGTTTCTAGATTTTTTGATGATGACCATTCTGACTGGTGTGAGATGATATCTCATTGTACTTTTGATTTGCATTTCTGTAATGATTAATGACGTTGAGCATCCTTTCATGTGTTTGTTGGCAGTCTGTATATCTTCTGTGGAGAAATGTCTATTTAGGTTTTCTGCCCATTTTTGGATTGGGTTGTTTGTTTTTTTGTTATTGAGCTGCATGAGCTGCTTATAAATTTTGGAGATTAATCCTTTGTCAGTTGCTTCATTTGCAAATATTTTCTCCCATTCTGAGGGTTGTCTTTTGGTCTTGTTTATGGTTTCCTTTGCTGTGCAAAAGCTTTGAAGTTTCATTAGGTCCCATGTGTTTATTTTTGTCTTTATTTCCATTTCTCTAGGAGGTAGGTCCAAAAGGATCTTGCTGTGATTTATGTCATAGAGTGTTCTGCCAATGTTTTCCTCTAAGAGTTTGATAGTTTCTGGCCTTATATTTAGGTCTTTAATCCATTTTGAGCTTATTTTTGTGTATGGTGTTAGGGAGTGATCTAATCTCATACTTTTACATGTCCCTGTCCAGTTTTCCCAGCACCACTTATTGAAGAGGCTGTCCTTTCTCCACTGTGCATTCCTGCCTCCTTTATCAAAGATAAGGTGACCATATGTGTGTGGGTTTATCTCTCAGCTTTCTATCCTGTTCCATTGATCTATCTTTCTGTTTTTGTGCCAGTACCATACTGTCTTGATTACTGTAGCTTTGTAGTATAGTCTGAAGTCAGGGAGCCTGATTCCTCCAGCTCCGTTTTTCGTTCTCAAGATTGCTTTGGCTATTCGGGGTCTTTTGTGTCTCCATACACATTGTGAAATTTTTTGTTCTAGTTCTGTGGAAAAATGCCAGTGGTAGTTTGATAGGGATTGCATTGAATCTGTAGATTGCTTTGGGTAGTAGAGTCATTTTCACAATATTAATTCTTCCAATCCAAGAACATGGTATATCTCTCCATCTATTTGTATCATCTTTAATTTCTTTCATCAGTGTCTTATAATTTTCTGCATACAGGTCTTTTGTCTCCTTAGGTAGGTTTATTCCTAGATATTTTATTCTTTTTGTTGCAGTGGTAAATGGGAGTGTTTTCTTGATTTCACTTTCAGATTTTTCATCATTAGTGTACAGGAATGCCAGAGATTTCTGTGCATTAATTTTGTATCCTGCTACTTTACCAAATTCATTGATTAGCTCTAGTAGCTTTCTGGTAGCATCTTTAGGATTCTCTGTGTATAGTATCATGTCATCTGCAAACAGTGACAGCTTTACTTCTTCTTTTCCAATTTGGATTCCTTTTATTTCCTTTTCTTCTCTGATTGCTGTGGCTAAAACTTCCAAAACTAAGTTGAATAAGGATGGTGAGAGTGGGCAGCCTTGTCTTGTTCCTGATCTTCGTGGAAATGGTTTCAGTTTTTCACCATTGAGGACGATGTTGGCTGTGGGTTTGTCATATATGGCCTTTATTATGTTGAGGTATGTTCCCTCTATGCCTACTTTCTGGAGGGTTTTTATCATAAATGGGTGTTGAATTTTGTCGAAAGCTTTCTCTGCATCTATTGAGATGATCATATGGTTTTTCTTCTTCAATTTGTTAATATGGTGTATCACGTTGATTGATTTGTGTATATTGAAGAATCCTTGCATTCCTGGAATAAACCCCACTTGATCATGGTGTATGATCCTTTTAATGTGCTGTTGGATTCTGTTTGCTAGTATTTTGTTGAGGATTTTTGCATCTATGTTCATCAGTGATATTGGCCTGTAGTTTTCTTTCTTTGTGACATCCTTGCCTGGTTTTGGTATCAAGGTGATGGTGGCCTTGTAGAATGAGTTTGGGAGTGCTCCTCCCTCTGCTATATTTTGGAAGAGTTTGAGAAGGATAGGTGTTAGCTCTTCTCTAAATGTTTGATAGAATTCGCCTGTGAGGCCATCTGGTCCTGGGCTTTTGTTTGTTGGAAGATTTTTAATCACAGTTTCAATTTCAGTGCTTGTGATTGATCTATTCATATTTTCTATGTCTTCCTGATTCAGTCTTGGCAGGTTGTGCATTTCTAAGAATTTGTCCATTTCTTCCAGGTTGTCCATTTTATTGGCATAGAGTTGCTTGTAGTAATCTCTCATGATCTTTTGTATTTCTGCAGTGTCAGTTGTTACTTCTCCTTTTTCATTTCTAATTCTATTGATTTCAGTCTTCTCCCTTTTTTTCTTGATGAGTCTGGCTAATGGTTTATCAATTTTGTTTATCTTCTCAAAGAACCAGCTTTTAGTTTTATTGATCTTTGCTATCATTTCCTTCATTTCTTTTTCATTTATTTCTGATCTGATTTTTATGATTTCTTTCCTTCTGCTAACTTTGGGGTGATTTTGTTCTTCTTTCTCTATTTGCTTTACGTGCAAGGTTAGGTTATTTGTTTGAGATGTTTCTTGTTTCTTAAGGTGGGATTGCATTGCTATAAACTTCCCTCTTAGCACTGCTTTTGCTGCATCCCATAGGTTTTGGGTCGTCGTGTCTCCATTGTCATTTGTTTCTAGGTATTGTTTTATTTCCTCTTTGATTTCTTCAGTTATCACTTCGTTATTGAGTAGTGTATTGTTTAGCTTCCATGTGTTTGTATTTTTTACAGATCTTTTCCTGTAATTGATATCTAGTCTCATAGCATTGTGGTCGGAAAAGATACATGATACAATTTCAATTTTCTTAAATTTACCAAGGCTTGATTTGTGACCCAAGATATGATCTATCCTGGAGAATGTTCCATGAGCACTTGAGAAAAATGTGTATTCTGTTGTTTTTGGATGGAATGTCCTATAAATATCATTAAGTCCATCTTGTTTAATGTATCATTTAAAGCTTGTGTTTCCTTATTTATTTTCATTTTGGATGATCTGTCCATTGGTGAAAGTGGGGTGTTAAAGTCCCCTACTATGAAAGTGTTACTGTCGATTTCCCATTTTATGGTTGTTAGTATTTGCCTTATGTACTGAGGTGCTCCTATGTTGGGTGCATAAATATTTACAATTGTTATATCTTCTTCTTGGATCGATCCCTGGATCATTATGTAGTGTCCTTCTTTGTCTCTTCTAGTAGTCTTTATTTTAAAGTCTATTTTGTCTGATATGAGAATTGCTACTCCAGCTTTCTTTTGATTTCCATTTGCATGGAATATCTTTTTCCATCCCCTTACTTTCAATCTGTATGTGTCTCTAGGTCTGAAGTGGGTCTCTTGTAGACAGCATATATATGGGTCTTGTTTTTGTATCCATTCAGCCAATCTGTGTCTTTTGGTGGGAGCATTTAGTCCATTTACATTTAAGGTAATTATCGATATGTATGTTCCTGTTCCCATTTCCTTAATTGTTTTGGGTTCGTTATTGTTGGTCTTTTCCTTCTGTTGTGTTTCTTGCCTAGAGAAGTTCCTTTAGCATTTGTTGTAAAGCTGGTTTTGTGGTGCTGAACTCTCTCAGCTTTTGCTTGTCTGTAAAGGTTTTAATTTGTCCATCAAATGTGAATGAGATCCTTGCTGGGTAGAGTAATCTTGGTTGCAGGTTTCTCTCCTTCATCACTTTAAATATGTCCTGCCAGTCCCTTCTGGCTTGCAGAGTGTCTGCTGAAAGATCTGCTGTTAATCTTATGGGGATTCCCTTGTGTGTTATTTGTTGTTTTTCTCTTGCTGCTTTTAATATATTTTCTTTGTATTTAATTGTTGACAGTTTGATTAATATGTGTCTTGGTGTATTTCTCCTTGGATTTACCCTGTATGGGACTCTCTGTGCCTCCTGGACTTGACTGACTATTTCCTTTCCCATATTAGGGAAGTTTTCAACTATAATCTCTTCAAATATTTTCTCAGTCCCTTTCTTTTTCTCTTCTTCTTCTGTAACCCCTATAATTCGAATGTTGGTGTATTTAATGTTGTCACAGAGGTCTCTGAGACTGTCCTCAGTTCTTTTCATTCTTTTTTCTTTCTTCTGCTCTTCATTAGTTATTTCCAGTATTTTATCTTCCACATCACTTATCCGTTCTTCTACCTCAGTTATTCTGCTACTGATCCCATCTAGAGTATTTTTCATTTCATTTATTGTGTTTTTAGTCGTTGCTTGATTCATCTTTAGTTCTTCTAGGTCCTTGTTAACTGTTTCTTGCATTTTGTCTGTTCTATTTCCAAGATTTTGGATCATCTTTACTATCATTATTCTGAATTCTTTTTCAGGTAGACTGCCTATTTCCTCTTCATTTGTTAGGTCTGGTGGGTTTTTATCTTGCTCCTTCTCCTGCTGTGTGTTTTTCTGTCTTCTCATTTTGCTTATCTTACTGTGTTTGGGGTCTCCTTTTTGCAGGCTGCAGGTTCGTAGTTCCCGTTGTTTTTGGTGTCTGTCCCCAGTGGCTAAGGTTGGTTCAGTTGGTTGTGTAGGCTTCCTGGTGGAGGGGACTAGTGCCTGTGTTCTGGTGGATGAGCCTGGATCTTGTCTTTCTGGTGGACAGGTCCACGTCTGGTGGTGTGTATTGGGGTGTCTGTGGACTTTTTATGATTTTACCAGCCTCTCTGCTAGTGTGTGGCATTGTGTTCCTGTCTTGCTAGTTGTTTGGCATAGGGTGTCTAGCAATGTAGCTTGCTGGTCGTTGAGTGAAGCTGGGTGCTGGTGTTGAGATGGAGATCTCTGGAAGATTTTCGCCATTTGATATTATGTGGAGCTGGGAGGTCTCTTGTGGACCAGTGTCCTGAAGTTGGCTCTCCCACCTCAGAGGCACAGCACTGACTCCTGGCTGCAGTGCCAAGAACCTTTCATCCACACGGTTCCTCAATTTGGGATGATTCATTGTCTATTCATGTATTCCACAGATGCAGGATACATCAAGTTGATTGTGGAGCTTTAATCCGCTGCTTCTGAGGCTGCTGGGAGAGATTTCCCTTTCTCTTCTTTGTTCTCACAGCTCCCGGGTCTCAGCTTTGTACTTGGCCCCACCTCTCCGTGTAGGTCGCCGGATGACGTCTGTTCTTCGATCAGACAGGACAGGGTTAAAAGAGCAGCCGCTTCGGGGACTCTGGCTCACTCAGTCCGCGGGGGAGAGAGGGGCACGGAGTGCGGGGCGAGCCTGCAGCGGCAGAGGCTGACATGACGTTGCACTAGCCCGAGGTGCACCGTGCGTTCTCCCAGGGAAGCCGTTCCTGGATCCCGGGACCCCAGCAGTGACGGGCTGCACAGGCTCCCCAGAAGGGTGGCGTGGACAGTGACTTGCGCTCGCACACAGGCCTCGTGGCAGCGGCAGCAGCCCCATCATCCCACGCCCGTCTCTGGTGTCCACGCTTTCAGCTGCAGCTCGCTCCCATCTCTGGAGCTTGTTTAAGCAGCTCTCTTAATCCTCTCTCCTCGCGCACCAGGAAACAAAGAAGGAAGAAAAAGTCTCTTGCCTCTTCGGCAGGTCCAGACTTTTTCCCGGACTCCCTCCCGGCTAGCTGTGGCTCATTAGCCCCTTCAGGCTGTGATCACGCCGCCAGCCCCAGTCCTCTCCCTGCGCTCCGACTGAAGCTCAAGCCTCAGCTCCCAGTGCCGCCCGCCCCGGCGGGCGAGCAGACAAGCCTCTCGGGCTGGTGAGTGCCGGTTGGCACCCTTCCTCTGTGCGGGAATCTCTCTGCTTTGCCCTACCCAGGTACGTGTGGAGTTTCTTGCCTTTTGGGAGGTCTGAGGTCTTCTGCCAGCATTCAGTAGGTGTTCTGTAGGAGTTGTTCCACGTGTAGCTGTATTTCTGGTGTATCTGTGGGGAGGAAGGTGATCTCCGCCGAGACTGACTTTTAATGCATCAATAGAAGGGCTTTGAGAGGGAAGGTCTGTGAGACCCCAAAATTTAATATGTAGAATTTTACATACTTACAAGTTCTTTGGTAGCGATAATCCATAGTTTTTTATCAGATTTCTACCAGGATTTATGATCCCAAATATGTTTAATAACCACTGCTCTAGAAATAACTTAGCTTATTTGTCAGAAACGTGAATTGAATCCTGGCCCCCCTCACTAAGTTACAGTCCTTCATCTACAAAATTGCACTTGCCTCATAGTGTTATAAAGATTAAATGTAAAGCATTTAACACAGTTATCTGACGTGCAATAAGCACTCAGTAAACATTAGCTATTATTAAGATTAAGAACTGGACCAGTTATCTTCAGGTATGTAAACATATTTTCCAATAGGCTTTGAATGTAATTTTAAATCTTCATGTGAAATTAATGTACTTAAAACATTTTAATTAGTAAAGTCAGATTCCTTGTAACTGTTTCATTGTCCTAGGATAATAACGTTATGAACACTTTTCTGCCCTTCTCACCTCCACGAGAAAAGAAGTAGGGTTCTTAGATGCTGTTATTTCTGCTGACTGAACAACTGACAAGGGTATGAATTCCATGAAGCAGTCACCAGATCATGAATCTGATTATGGTAATGTCTCACTTTTAGTTATTTCATCTTTTTTATTTAGTTAACAATTTTGCTCATTATGTTTTCCCAACATCACCACAATCTGTTACTTTTGCCTTATCATAAATATCCAGTCCCTGGGCAGGATATGAGAATCTGCCTTTCCATGACTCATGGCCTCTCCCAGGCTCAGTGACACTCCAGTGACTTCCCCACTGCCACTCATTGCCACTTACTTTCTTTTGCATGGACCAGAGTATACCATGTAAGAACCAAGGGAGGCATCAAAATATCTTGCAAGTCTGTTAAAAACAAACTTTTGAAAACTCTTTTGGGTTGTCAAGGAACTATGGTATAATGTAGTGGTGCTCAAGTTGGGGATATGCCCAAGAGTACAGAAATCTTTTCAGAGGAGTTCACATAGGCACAGATAATTTTAAAGGAATCAATTTCCAGATTCTCAACTTCCATAAGTACCCTTTCCTAAAGCTGATTTATCCATTAATATGCTCATGTTCCTAATAGTTTTTTCCCACGTTATAAAAGAAAGCCATTGCCCTTATCCATCCCAAACATTACCCTAGATGAGAAAGCCATCAGGGGCCACACAGTGGTGAAACCTTTAATGATTCATTGAACTCTCATAAACTCATAAGACTTATTGAATTTCTCTGCTTTACAAATACTTCTGTTAAAGGTAAGGTTTTGTGTGTATTTTTGGTTGGTGTGTTATTCAATGAGAGAGTTAAGACATGTTTTTATCAAATCATACAAAATATATACTATAATTACTGTCAGTCCTCATTTTATTTCACCTGATAAAATGTTTAAAATTTTCCATTTCCTATTTATGATACTTTTTTTTTTTTTTTTTTTTTTTTTTTTGGCCACACAGAGCAGCTTGTGGGATCTTAGTTCCCCGACCATGGATTGAACCCAGGCCCTGGCAGTGAAAGCGCCAAGTCCTAACCACTGGACTGCCAGGGAATTCTCAAGATACAGTATTTTTAAAATAGCTGCCAGATAGATTTGTTTTTAGCAGACAAAAACCTTCTCTTTCATTAGATTTCTTTTAAAAGTTGGATTATGATTCTTCTCAAAATAAGCATTTAACATAAAACTTGTGGTGGAGATTGCTGAGCTATTTATCCAGTCCATTTCTTCTTCCCCTGGTCATACTACTAGACTGCATCATCATCCTCCTGCTGTTTTAGGCTTGCCAGTATAACTGGTTCTGGATACTGGAAGGCAGGAGAGGTAAGGGGCACCACTTCTAGACCTGCCTATGTGCCATCTCCATGCTCATTCTTTCCTTTTTTGACTGTGGAAGCCATATGTTGAAGACAGCAGAACCCTGACATGGAGGGACCTGTGTCCCTGAATCACCACCTAGTCCCTTTTGGGACTCTCTATTATCAAGAAATAGTCTTTTGTTGTATCAAGATGTCAAGAATTTGGAGTTACAGTAGTTAGTATTATCTTAACTGATAATGAAAAGTTTACTACCTATGTATAATAATTACCAAAATGTGTATATATGTTGTCTCGATCATTATGTATTAATATTTGTAATAATGACTCCAATCCAGAAGAAAAAAAGTTTTTATCAATTAGAGCCACTTAAGGTCAGAAGAAAATAAAAAATTTAAGTGTACTTATTTTTGTTGTAGATACGTATCTGATGTTCAATAAGGCATTCAAGCATTAAAATGTATTAGGATAAAAATCTGGAGAAACTGGAATGGAAGTACAAGTTCAAGGAGAAAAGAGAAAGGTGTAAGTTTTCTAAATGTTAAAGAAGAGCTTGCTCATATACTTAAAAAAATGCATTTAAATGTTATATTTAGGTTTCATTGACTTCACTTAAAAAGTTATATTTATAACTTTATGTCAGTATTTATAATGTGCTGGAAGTTATGACCTTTGCCACTATTAAAATGAAAAATTTTAGATGTCAACTTAAAATGTGTGAGGGATACATACGTTTATGAAAATTATTTTAGAATGTTTTCAAGGAAAAATATTTTAAGACTGATGGGAAAGTGCAGACTTTGGAGTTAAATAGCTCTGCATCCAAATTCTGATTCTGCTGGATCACTGGACAAATTAGGTTAACCCATCTTCCCTTATTCTCCTCCAATATTTAAGTGAAAATACGTGTAAATTACTATCTGGCACTAACCTGCTCCTACTATTAATAATCTTAATGGGGAGTGTGGGATAAATTAGGAGTTTGGGATTAACATATACACACTACTATATATAAAATAGATAAACAACAAGGACCTACTTTATAGCACAGGGAACTATATTCAATATCATGTAATAACCTATAATGGAAAATAATCTGAAAAAGAATATAAGAATATATATATATTATATATATGTATATTAGCCACTCAGGTGAAAATAACTTATCAAATCCCTCATATGTGAGAGTGAATTAAAAATTAGATACAGAGTGGAAAGACTTTTATTTGTGAGAGAAGGGATAATTTTAGAGCACGAACCAAGGGAAGAAGCTCTGTTACATGGCAAAATGGCAGTGGAAGGGACCTTATTTGAGAGGGTACTAAGAAAGATGGCAAGGCTGTTTGTAAAAGAAAAATGAGAAGGAAGCATAAATTTGCTTTAACTTACATTGTTGGTTCTAGTCTACCGTGCAATTAAAATAGCTCTTACATTTTAAAGTTACTCAAAAGCTTGCTTTTAAGTTGGTGTAATTATTTTATATGTACCATAAATAGCGTGTGCTTTATGAATCTCCTCCCTTGTGTTCTACGTGACTTCTATTTTAAGTAGCTCCAAAGTGATGCCAGAGAGTTAACTAGGTCAACTGCCACCTGTGTTTGTTTCTTTTATAAATCTTTTACATCTCTGAGAGAATTCAAGACATTAAGTATGGCAATTTCTTTACCTAATACCTCTGATTACAATGTGTAGCTATTGACTCAGCAGATGAATGCTAGTGGCCATGGCTGGAAGAGAAGCTGGGGAAGGCTGTGGAATTGCAAAGTTCATGCCTCGTAACAGGGCAAATGTGGTACCTGGTGTCAGCTGACCTTTCTATTAAAATTTGGACTTAACCACTAGAGTTCTTGCATTTAGGGAAGGGATCAGAGAAAGTCACAAGAGAACCATATTTTGAAAAATGTTAGCCAATGTTGGTGGGAGTATAAATTGGTACAAAAACTCTATGATTGAAAATTTAGCAATAGCTTTCAAAATTTTAAGCACATTTATCCTTTGACCTAGCAATTCCACTTCCCGGAATTTACCCTACAAATACAATCTTTGCACACATGTGCAAAGATGTACATACTAGTATAATCATGAAAGCGTTATTTTAATAGCATAAGATTAGAAACAACATGAGTATCTGACTGGTGTGAGTTGATATCTCACTGTAGTTTTGATTTTCATTTCTCTAATAATTAACAATGTTGAGCCATCTTCTCCTGTGCCTTTTGGCCATCTGTATGTCTTCTTTGGACAAATGTCTCTTTAGGTCTTCTGCCCAGTTTTTGATTGGGTTGTATTTTTTTTTTAATATTGAGCTGTATGAGCTGTTTGTTATATGTACATTTTTTAAAAGCTATTTTTTTTTAAGTTCCTAGGCTTCACAAGGCTAAGAAACTAAGATTTGTTACTATGACTCATCTTAACATGTCCTTTTGGGATTTTAAACAGGAGATAATAAATTATGCTCCTTTTTTCCCCTTCAGTGCTCCAAGCCAACTCAGATATACCCAGGAGTCAGACAGAAGGGGAGCATAATATCTATTACTTACCACTAATGCTGGATTTGACAGCTGGGTTTAATGCTCACCCCTTTGCTCAGAAAATTAAACTTGCCCATCCAGAGACAACTGGACAAATGCAGGCCTCTCCTCAGAGGCAAGAGGCTCACCAGTTAGAAGCGGAAGAGGAGATGAAGAGGGAAAACTGGTCAGTTCTACAGAGAGTTCGCCCTGGTAAGAGGAAGAGAGAAAAGAGCTGAGTAGGGCAACTCAGTTCCTTTGCCTGTCTCACCAGTCACTCGCACAGGAAGAACGAGAGCTGAGAGGAGGGCGGAAATGACTGTTCCCAGTAGAAACTCCCGGAGGGTTTTTAGTTTCTGTTCTGGGGAGTCTGGCAGGGATGCTGTGAAGAGGAAGGATGGGTTTCTCCTATAAGCACCCAGCATTGCTGGCATACGGGGCTCTATTTGCTGCTGATCACTGGTACCAACGGATCTCTCCTAATCCCCCTGCATCTTCTTTCATAGTGGTTTGATCAGCACCCCTGGCATACCTGGCACAGCTTCTCGCCTTTTGCACGCAGCTTCCCTGGCCCCTCTCCCCACTCTGCTGGTGCCCCTTTGCCTTTGCAGACCCGATCAAGCTCTACCTCTAGCAGCCCTCGCTCCACTGAGCCCGTTCAGGCCTGTCCTCTGACCCCCACTTTGGCCCTCAGCACGTGTTGCCTGTCTTGTTACATTTCTCCTTACGGCTCGAGGCTCTAGTACCTGTGATTTGCAGTCCTAAAGTGATCAGTTAAGGAAAGCTTAACTTCAAGAAAAAAAAAAGAGAGAGAGAGACCCTATGGACTACAGTTATATGGTTTACATGTGGGAAACTAAGATTTATAACTTATGACTCATTTTGACATCCCAAATACAATATAGAAGATGATGTGTGGTGAAGGGGCTGAGATGTCCCTTCCCAGGCCATGGAACTTATTGTGCAGTGAGGGAAATTTAATCTCTCTCCCTGCTCCCATCTGCTGTTTCCCAGGATACTGTGGTAACTGTTTGTTCATAGATGCCCCAGAAGCTCTTGGAGGCGGCTGAGAATTAAGTTGCTTATTAATTCATTTAGTCTTGACCTACATATGGTTGAATAATCACAGGGCCATCTGTCTTTCTTAATTAACATGCAGAGATGAGGAGATTTCTCCCTACCTTCTGTGGATCGCGTGTGAATCTTGTCGAGAGGGCCCCAGAACGACTTGCTGCCAGAGTCCTGGCAATTGCTTATAAGTGAAACCAACAGCTAACGGGGAGGGCTTTTGTTGTTTTCACTTGTTTTGTCTTTTTTAAAAGGCCTGTTGTGACTAGCCCTTGCTATTTCACCAGCCAAAGATAATCTCATAAATGAGTAAGCAATACTATATTTCCTTTCAGGTTCAGAAGACAGAATAAACGATTTTCCCAGATGCCTATGAGTTTTATCTCCCACAGGCTTCCACTTTTCCCACAGGGTCCTCACACTTGTCTGTATGAAATAGATGGACTAAAGCAGTTGTAAGGGCGGAAAAAAATTTCCCTTCTTCTCTTCTAGGTTCTTTGCATGTTCTAATAAATTAATATAAGACAGATTAACAAGAGAAAAACAAACAAAAATATAATAATATGTATACCTCCATGTATACACATATCCATGGGGGATGCCCAGGAAAACTGAGTAACTCGTCAAAATGTCAGAAACCCTCACCTTAAACACCATCTTCAGCTAAAGACAAAATAACATGTTGGGGGTGGAGAGTCAGTTATGAGAGGTTATCAGGAAAAGTACAGTAAACAAGGGTAAGGTAGTTATGCAGATTTAAGTCCTTGCCAGTGATGAGTTCCTAAAGATTTGGTCGTCCTCCTCTTCCAGCTATAGAGAGGGAGACACCACTGGAAATAGAAAGTTTCATTATAAATGTAAATGTTTCTTACAAAAGGCTAACTTCTACTCAGTTTTTAGAGCTTCTCTCATGTCTGCTGTTTTATAAAAATAACCAGCTTAAAATATGCCAAAGAGACATATTTTGGGGTGGCAAAATCTGTTCCCCCTCAAAGTCTATTACAGAACACTACTTCCTCTTGGTTGTTGACATGAAATGTGATGGGTTAAAAAGCTGTCAACTGAAACTAGACAAACCCTTATTTATTTTTTTATTGTAGTATAGTTGACTTACAGTATTATATTAGTTTCAGGTATACAATGTAGTAATTCAATATTTTTATAGATTATACTCCATGCAAATTATTATAAAATATTAACTATATTCCCTGTGCTGTACATTATAGCCTTGTCATTTATTTTATACCTAATAGTTTCTATCTTTTAATCCCCTTCATCTATTTTGCCTCTCCCCCAAACCTTCTCCCTTTGGGTAACCACTAATTTGTTCTCTGTATCAGTCAGTCTATTTCTGTTTGTTATCAGACCAAACTTGGGTCTGCTGCCCAGTCACAGTAAAGCCTATCTACTGACACTGGATTGTGGTGAAGGAAAGTACAGTGTTTATTGTAAGGTGCCAGATATGGCGTCTGGGGCAGCCAATGCTCAGAAAACCTGAACTCTCTAGTGGGTTTCAGGGAAGCATTTTTAAAGTCAAGGTGTTGGAGGGGAGTTGCAGGGTATGCGATCATCTCGTGCACGATTCTCTGATTGGTTGATGGTGAGGTAACAGGGCAGTGTCACAGAGGTTAACATTATCAATCCTCAGGCTTGGTAGGTCTGGGGGCTGTGTGCTCATGGTCATCAAATAGTTAACTTCTTACATTTGGTGGGGGTTTCAGCATCAGTAAAACAACTCAGGAAATGTGCATCAAATACTGTTATCTAGGTACTTCAGAGAGGAACTAAAGATTCTGTGATGCCATATGGCTGATATACTGTTCACAGTCTTACCAGTTCTCCTGGCCCAAGTGCTTTTTTCTTTTTCTTTTTTTTTTTTTTGGCCCGTTGCATGGCTTGTGGGATCTTACCTCTCTGACCAGGGATTGAACCCTGGGCCCTTGGCAGTGAAAGCATGGAGTCCTCACCACAGGACGGCCAGGGAATTCCCCTGACTGCCATTTTTGTCACTACACATTCACATCCTTTCAATGATTAATTGTTGAGCCAGGGTTTTGTGACCTAGGAGAGGCCTGGGGGACTGCAGCTTTTGTACAAACAAGAGACAGGTAGAAGACATGGGTGGATCCCCTATATCCACCATGCCTGTCACACGTTTTGTGTCAATTGAATCTTGGTATATCCCTGTGGGGTATGCAAGGCAGGTGTATAATCTCCATTTGATAGATCAATGAAAATAATTAAGTAAATTGAGCCTTAGAGAGGTGAGATATTTGTTAAGGTCACTGCTCTTAAGTGCAGAGTTGGAACTAGAACCGTGATTCTGGTCTTCTTACAAAGTGCTCTTTCCAATCTAGTACCCTAATGGAGTTTCCATATACCCCTTTATTACAGTACTGTAACATCATGACCATTTATTTGTAATGTGACCACAGACTACTATAGGGGAGCAGAATTTGCCACCCTAAAATATATCTCTTTGACATATTGTTTAAGGTTGCTTCTTTTCTTTTCTTTTCTTTTTTTAATGTATTTAGTTATTTGGCTGCATTGGGTCTTCGTTGCTGTATGCGGGCTTTTTCTAGTTGCAACGAGCGGGGGCTACTCTTCATTGCGGTGCGCAGTCTTCTCATTACGGTGGCTTCTGGTTGCGGAGCACGGGTTCTAGGCACACGGGCTTCAGTAGTTGTGGCACATGGACTTAGTTGCTCCGTGGCATGTGGGGTCTTCCTGGACCATGGCTCAAACCTATGTCCCCTGCATTGGCAGGAGGATTCTTAACCACTGCGTCACCAGGGAAGTCTGGCTGGTTATTTTCTGATAAACAGCAGACATGTGAAGGGCTCTGAAAACCAAGTAGGAGTTGCCCTTTTGCCTTCATTTACATTCGTACGGGAACTCTCCATTTGTAAGGGTGTCTCCCTCTCTACACCTGGAAGAGGAAAATAACCAAATCTTTAGGAACTCTTATCACTGGAGAAGGCAAGGACTTAAATTTGCATAACAGTCTTACCCTTGTTTACTGCGTTTCCTGGTCACCTCACTTAACTTACTCTCCTCACCCTCAACATTCTCTTTTGTCTTTAGCTGAGGATGGTATTTAAGGCGAGGGCTTCTGACATTTTGGCAAGTTAATCATCCTTCCTGTGTCTCTCCCATGTTCACATGTTATTAAACTTTGTTTGATTTTCTCCTGTTAATCTGTCTCATGTCAGTTTAATTTTTCAATCGCCCCAGAGAACCTAGAAAGGGAAAGGAAAATTTCTTCCTCCCCAACACTGCATTATACCTCTAGGAGTGCAGAGTGGACCAGTCTGATTAAAACGGCTTTGACTGGGACCTTGCCAGAGGTGGAGAACTATGAGAGCATAAGTTTGAGTTTTCCCCTTCTCTTGAATGCGTACACCACATATTCAAATCCATCTGCATACAAATGATGGGCTACCAAATGAACCTTGAAAAAGAACAAAGTTGGAAGACTCACACTTATCAATTTCAAAATGTACTACAAAGTTATTATCAAAACATATGATACTGGCATGCAGATGGACATATAGGCCAATAGAATAGAATAGAGAGCCTAGAAACAACCCTCATATATATAGTCAATTAATTTTCAACAGGGGTGCCAAGATCATTTAATGGGGAAAGGACCATCTTTTCAAGAAAGTACTGGGAAAACTGGATATCCAACAGGCAGAAGAATGAAGTTGAACCTTTCCTTTATACCATATACAAAAATTAACTCAGAATGAGTCAAAGACCGAAATTTAAGAGCTGAAGCTATAAAACTCTTAGAAGAAAATGTAGGGGAAAATCTTCATGATTTCGGATTGGACAATGGTTTGAGTATGACACCAAAAGCACAGGCAACAAAAGAATATAGAGATAAGTTGGATGTCAACAAAATTAAGAACTTTTGTGCATCAAATTATACTATAAAAAGAATGAAAAAATAACGTACAGAATGGGGGATAATATTTGCAAATCATATGTCTGATAAGGGATTAATATCCAGAATATATAAAGAACTCCTATAACTCAACAACAAAAACAACCCAATTCAAAAATGGGCAAAACAGGACTTCCCTGGTAGTGCAGTGGTTAAGAATCTGCCGGCCAGTGCAGGGGACATGGGTTCGAGCCCTGGTCCGGGAAGATCCCACAGCCACAGAGCAACTAAGCCCACGTGCCAAAACTACTGAGCCTGTGCTCTAGAGCCTGTGAGCCACAACAACAGAGCACGAATGCTGCAACTACTGAAGCCCATGTGCCTAGACCCCATGCTCTGCAACAAGAGAAGCCACCACAATGAGAAGCCTGCACACCACAACGAAGAGTAGCTCCTGCTTGCTGCAACTAGAGAAAGCCCGCGTGCAGCAACGAAGACCCAACACAGCCAAAAATAAATAAATTAAAAAAAAATTAAGCTCTAAAAAAAAAAAAAATGGGCAAAAGGGACTTCCCTGGTGGTCCAGTGGGTAAGACTCCATGCTCCCAATGCAGGGACCACCAGGTTCGACCCCTGGTCAGGGAACTAGATCCCACATGCATGCCGCAACTAAGAGTCCACATGCTGCAACTAAGAAGTCTGCATGCTGCAACTAAGACATCACATGCCACAACGAAGATCCCGTATGCTTCAACTAAGACTTGGTGCAGCCAAAATAAATAAATAAAATAAATATTTTTTTTAAATGGGCAAAAGATTTGAATAGACATTTCACCAAAGAAGATAAACAAATGTCCAATAAACACATGAAACGATGAGCAACATCATTAGTCATTAGGGGAATGCAAATCAAAACCACAATGAGCTACCACTCATACCCATTAGGATGGCTATTATAAAAACAAAAATTATAACACAACATTGTAATTCAACTATACTTCAATAAAAAATAAACTTAAAAAAATTTGAAAATGGAAAGTAACAAGTGTTAGCAAGGATGTGGAGAAATTAGAACCTTTGTGTATTGCTGGTAGAAATGGTACAACTGCTGTGGAAAACAGTTTGGCAGTTCCTCAAAATCTTAAACGTTGAATTACCATAAGACCCAGCTATCCTACTTCTGCGTATGTACCTAAGAGAATTGAAAACAAGGACTCAAACAGATAATTGTACATCAATGTTCATAGCAGCATTATTCACAATAGCTGAAATGTGGGATAATCCAAATGTCCATTGACAGATGAATGAACAAACCAAATGTGATTTATCTATACAGTGGAATATTATTCAGTCATAAAAAGGAATAGAATTCTGACACATGCTACAGCATGGATGAACCTTGAAAACATTATGCTAAGTGAAAGGAAACACACAAAAGGACAAGTATTTTATGACTCCACTCAAATGAGGCACCTATAATAGGCAAATTCATAGAAACAAACTAAAACAGAGGCTACCAGGAGCTGGAGGGAGGAAGAAGGAGGAGTTACTACTTAGCGGGTATAAGGTTTCTGCTTGGGTCCATGAAAAAGTTTTGAAAACATAGTTGCACAATATTGTGAATGTATATACTTTTTTTTTGAAGTTATTTATTTATTTTTGGCTGTGTTGGGTCTTTGTTGATAGGCACAGGCTTTCTCTAGTTGCAGTGAGCAGGGGCTACTCTTCGTTGTGGTGGGTGGGCTTCTCATTGTGCTGGCTTCTCTTTGTTGCAGAGCATGGGCTCTAGAGCACGGGCTCAGTAGTTGTGGCACACGGGCTTAGTTGCTCCACGGTATGTGGGATCTTCCCGGGCCAGGGCTCGAACCCGTATACCCTGCACTGGCAGGCGGATTCTTAACCCCTGTGCCACCAGGGAAGCCCTGAATGTATATACTTAATGCCACTGAATTGTACACTTAAAAATGCTAAAATGATACAATTTTAATGTTAATGGTATGTATATTTCACCACTGCAAAAAAGATTTGAACATAAAACAAAAAATACATCATGGGCTAGATGCTTTACAGAGATAGAGAAGCAGGAACTCATAATTGCTCAGAAAATAAAAAGTTAGTTTGAAAGAGGGGGACAGGACTTGAGTGGCTGAAACCAAGAGTAGTGATTTGGAGACAGCTTGGTGGAGAAGGCTGAGAAGTAAGAAGAGGGAAAAGAGCAAAAACGTATTGGGTACTCATTATTTACCAGACTCCATGAGAAAGCTTTCATATACTTTATTTGTTCCATCCTCACAGCAATTTTGTGTGGTAGGTACTGTTATGAACCTAATGTTTTATGTGAGGAAACAGAATTTTAGGTTAATAACTTGCTCAAGGATTTACACAATTAGTGGCAGAGCCAGAATTTAAAACCCAGTCTGTCATCTCTAGAGCCCATACTCTTATTTTGTTGATCTCAACTTTTTTGGTTAAGAACTGGAACAACAGATCCACCCCACAGGCTTATTGTGATAGTTAAATAAGAATTTTTTGAGCTGGAAAATTCTGAATACACCTAAGGATTTTTTA